>NW_027103618.1:0-54370 GCF_902728285.1 Clytia hemisphaerica
AAACCAAAATTTGGGAAAACAGTTACTCCACCAGTGGGAAACTGCAACATGGGTGGTGCCTAAGCCCAAAATTGTCGATTTTGGTAGGATATGGTGTACTAAGTGAGCACATTTTTCAATTTTTCACTTAAAATTTTAGGTTTTTAAAAAATTCCGGAAGCAAAAAAATTCAAAACATTTTTTTCAAAAGTAAAAAAAAAATCACAATTTTTTTTTCAATCAAGGCATGAAAGATATTTCAACAAACTTGGAAAATGATTGAGATATTTAACTCTTGAACGGTCGTTAATAAGACGTACCCAGTAAAATGGTATCAAAAATGAGGAATTCTGTGAAAAAATTGCCAAATTTGGCATTTTTGGGGTGGTATACACCAATTTTGAGGGTAAAATCAGTTAGTACACTATGGAATAACTGCAAGGGTGGTGGTGTCTGTAGAAAATGTCCAAAATTGCAGTTACTCCACATAGTGTCAAGGAGTAACTGCAAGACCCCCCCCCCCTGGTCCATTCAGTATGTTGCTTGTTTTTATTGATTTCTTTCAATCAATAAAACGAGTTCTCACTTATCAAACAAATTATTGTAATCAATTAACTTTTAATGAGCTTGTAAATGAAACAATTGTCCTTTGGGAATTCATTTGGGATAGTTTGTTGAGAAGAGACGTCAGGTTGAATGTTATTGTTGTTGCATCACTAAATTTGAATTTTTGTTCAAATTAAGAACGCATTTAAGAATATTTTAGGATGAAAATTGCTACAAAAATCAGCACATTTTAGGTCTTCTAATAAAAAAAAACGTGTATGTCTTGGCAGATGCATGACCTTGGAGTGACTGAATGTTTTGAAATAATCATTAAATTTACTTTTACGTACCTTTTTTTTTATGGATCTGCTTTCTGAAAGAAGTTTAAATGGCACTTTAGTGTCAGGGTTGAATGGTATTGTTGTTGCTTCACAGAATGTGTATTGGGAGTGATAGAATTTTTTTTTAATTATTGTTTTACTTGATGAAGTACTAAGTACAAAGATGTGTATGGCTCTTTTTTGTATATTTTATCAAAAGTTTTAATGTTCTGTCACTTAAGGGTTAGTGATTTGAATTCAGCAATAATGTCGATTAGTTTTTTATTTCTTAAGATAGCGAAACAGTTACAAATGTCCAGACGGTCGTAATCAATAAAATCGATCATCGATTAGAATCGATAAGCTCATTGATATTTATCGATGAATTAGATACTGTCAACTGCTCTAACTTCGGACGATTGGTCAATCACGGGACTGGTTGATATCTGGCCTGTATTTTCACTTACTGTTTATTTTGATAACCAAGTTTATCAATCATATATACTTCTTCGTTCCCCTTAAAGTGCACAGTTTAGCTTTTTTTTTATGTTTTCAATTATTTGTTCGTTGTAACATCCCTTTTTGACGTGGGTTTGATGGATATGCAGGGCTAATTTGTCCTTTCTTCTTGGCTGATTTTAACTTTAACTTCAATCATGGGGACTGAGCCTTTACTAGAACCTTTATGCCATATCTGGAGTTGTTGTGTGCAGGTTAGTTCCAAAAATTTTTCCCCAGTTTTCTTGAAGTGCTTCATCTGATCCATGACTTCTTGAGTAAAAAATTTTGAATAAGTTAAAATAAAATGAATTTTTGATGTCATTTCATAATTGTGTTAAAGATGGATTTAAACACGAGTAAAGCCATTTTTAATTAATAAGACATCCTAATGAAGATTTCATTCGTAGTGAGTAATACCTTGAGGGAAGAAATTTTTGCAAGAAGAAATTTTCGCGGAATTTAATTTTGCGAATCAGAGTTTCAAAATGGCAAATTTCACGGAATTTAATTTCGCGAATGAGCCGATTTCAAAAGTTTCACGGAATTTAATTTCGCGATTGAGAAAAAGTTATCAACTTAGATTAACTTTTAAGCAGCACGGAGTTGTTTATATTTGTTTATATTTTACAAAAAATACACGTTATAATGCTTAAAAATCAATTTTGTCCATCTTTTTTGGTTATACCTGGTCAAAAACAACAAAATAAAAGAAGAAGAAAAAAATCGAATTTCGCGGAATTTAATTTCGCGATTTAACAATTTTGGTGTGTTTCGCGGAATTTAATTTCGCGAGTTACGCCCAAATTTGCGAAATTAAATTCCGCGAAATTTTCTTCTCGCGAAAATTTCTTCACTTAAGGTACAGTGTAATACTTGTAAACAGTGTAACACTGCAAAATTGATTTCTAGTTTTGTGCTCGTTAACTTCTCTCTAGTATGTTGCCTTTATCATTTATAGAAAACAAGTAACAAAGCTACTTTTCAAATATATTTTATATTTCAAAGCTACTTTGATTTTGACCATGACTTCTCTTTCTACAAAGTTGAAACTTTTTTCTGCCATTGAAAGCTGATAAAAATCGTTTCATCCAGCCACTGACTTATCGAACTAAAACATTAAATCATCATTGAACTACCCACGAACCACGAACATTTGATGCAAACTCTATAAACATTTCATCACTTATTTGCTCTTGAAAAGTAGAAAGACTCTATCTAAAAGATACAGCAAAAAAGTACAGCAGAACTTTTCCAAACTACTCCATGCCTTTACGGTTAAGTTTTGATTTCATTTCGAGATGCTGGAACGCTGAGACAAATAGCCTTTTTAACACAGTCAATCTTTTAGAAGTAATTTGACCTTCATCAAGTGTTTTCAAACAACCCTTAAACATTTCTATCACAAAAGACTGGGCAAGAAAATTGGAATAGTACTGATATGATTAACTTAACAACATTGTCAAAAAGAGCTTTGTGACATTTGATGAATTAATCCTGATTGCCTGACATCGCTGGTTCTACTCTTGCGTAAAACCGCAGTCAAAATGTTGTTACTGAGAGGGTTATTAGTTATTAGTTAACGAGAGGTAAATTCTAGTCATTTTAAGAATTGAACGAACAAATGATCCAAGAAACTACAAGAACCTCTTTTTCATTCTGGTCTGCAAAATATTCATCGTAGTCGAAACTCTGTGTTAGGGATGGGAAAGATATGATTACGTTACGTCACCGTAATGTTTTTTTGACATTAACTTCATATAGAAATTACGTAGATAAAATATTATTTAAAACATGGATCCAAAAATTTTGTCCTTTGACTTAATTGAAGACGGTATGAAAGGCATAACAATTTCAATAGCCCACCTTTCAGCACAACAGTTTTGAATTGTTTTGATCTCAAAGTTAGTATTATATATTTCAAACTTTGAAGCTCCGGACTACCTAAGGGGCCTAAAATGGCACTTATACTCTGTTTTTTGTGATGAAATTGCCCAGATTTGTTGTTCAAAAAAATCCAAATAATTAGAAGATATTTCAAAATTTTCGGAAAAATCATGAAAAAAGCGAAAATTTGAATATTCCATTCTCTAAATCATTATATATAATCTATATTATAATATATAATCATTATCATTATACCCAGGCTAGCAAAATCGATCCCTAAAAGACCCCCTGTAAAACCTGAAAACCACCGATTTAGCCCGTAAACCATCTGGTTTCATAAATACTATATGTTAAGGCACCAAAAAATCAATATGGTGTATTTTGTACCAAAAGGTGGCGCGATGCTGAGTCATTGCTTGGTCTAATAGACTAGTAGCTGATTTTAAATCTTCAGGCTTGAACTTAGAGAATTAACAAACAGGAGGCTTATTGTATGCAGTGTTCGAAAAAACTCAATTTCTCGGCCAAAGTTACGTAGGGGAATGTCAATGAACTGCGACAGTGACCCGACGACCAGAAAACAGCCCTATCGAAATAAGTAAAAACAAGATGTTTTTCCATACATAATGTCCTTACAAATTATTCCTTTTGATTGGTTTTTTGAAACTCGTAGATCATAAATAAATTTTTTCATTCTTTTCCCCTTGCAGACGTCACCGTTATTTGTACCGTTTGAACACTGATACAGATGTTGAAAGCTCATCGGAAGTCGAAGGACAAACAAAATACAATCCTTCGTTTGAGGGCAAGTAGTTAAGCTCCGCCCAGTCAAGTCAAGCTACCAATATTCAAGTTCCTATCTCCTCCACATCAGATCCACCCTGCCCACCCGCTAGGTAACCCTCCGGAACATACCATCTAGGAAGCGAATCGGATCCAGCTTTCCTTCAAATCCAGCGAAAAACAGCAGCCGACCTCCCTCTCATCACTTGGCATTATGTTTTGGTAAGTATTTGATATCAACTTTATCCTGATTAGACATTGGCTCGCCCAACCCCATCTCTGTGACCCGGTAATAATTCTGTCTACGCATACCTTACTGATCCAGCGAGAGTTTCCGGTTAAACTTGTTACAGTGACACACTGATTATGCCGGTGTATCCTTACGCTGATTTTATCGATATCTGTACACCCCTGTCTCAATGACCATTCGAATATTTCCCCTATCATTCTTACTTGGGGAAAGTTTTTGGACTCGCTTGTATAAGTGACACGATGAGAATTCCAATTCACCCTTGTCTTGCGATCCGCTGATTATTTCCGTACCGTATGTCCCTGCTTCGATATCAAATATTAAACAAAGAAATATCGTTAAAAAGCATAACTAAAAATTACACTACGTAAATTTTCAGTATATTTTCACTTTCATCTTTTATTCCCTTCAGATCTCATCTTTCATTCGAAACTTTAAAGAACGCTAATGGTGAAAGTGGAGCTACAAATGGTACTCAAAGACGTGTATATTTTCAATGTCTTATCACCAATGACTTACACCGATTTGAGATACAATCAGAGACGTTTTGAATGTTTTCGAGTAAGTTTTTTTGTTAAAACCAGTAACGGTGTTTTTGTAAGGAGGCCAACAAGGTGTTGCATATTTCTTGTACGTAGATTTGACAAGCGTGGAGTGACTTTTTTCTGACTATTTTGAAATAAAGCATGACCAGACCTATTTCTTAGCATGCCGAGGTAATATTACACTCTTCTATAATTATAAGCCTCCTACACCACCCACATATAACACTATAACATCAAAATGTGAAGCCGTTCACTTAATACTTCTTGATATGAGCAAAGCGTTCGACAGTCTTAATAGAAACAAACTGCTGTATGACTTACAATCTACCATCTCACCAGACGAACTCCACATTATTTCAGTCCTCCTTAATGTATCGCTCAGTGTCAAATGCAAACAAACTCTAAGCTCTGAGTTCGCAACTGACACCGGAGCACCACAAGGAGACTGTGTAAGTGCTAACGAATTTACGTACTACCTAGCAAAAGCACTACATCCGCTGAAAAACCACCAAATACCCAACCATCCTGATGCACTTCCTACTGTACCATCCATTCCTGCTGACCATCTAACAGACCACGATTACGCCATTGTCACAGAAATAGAACAAATCGATATCGAAATGGAGTATGCTGACGATATCGGGAAAGTAACTTCAGACTATCGCGCACTGCAACAGTTTAAGCAGACCGTTCCAACAGAACTAGAAAAACGAGATCTAGTAATAAGGACCATCTCAAATCAATGTCGCCTAAGAAAAAGTTAATTTTTTGGAGGAAAAAGTGGAAAATTTACATTATTGGCCATAAAATCTTCATTTTTTATCTTAAAAGGTTGAAATTTTGAGAGGTGGTCATAATTGATGGCTTGTACCCAAAAATGAAAAAAAAACTTGAAAAAGGTTTATTTTTTGAGGTTAATTTGACAATATATAGACTCTTATTAACCTCAAAATATAGAGACCCTTATTGAATTATCGGGGAAAAAATTGTCAGGGAGTCATCAAAAAGGCTTCAAATATCAAGCTTGTCTAAAAAAGGTTAGATATTTCCCACAAGAAAGGTGTAATTCATGAGGTTAAAAAAATGGTAACAAGTAACCTCACATTCTTAACCATATCTTCTGCCAGCATGTGTAATAAGTTATAGGACAAAAATAAAATGTTACTAGAAGCTTAGATCGATAGGGTTTTTATGAAATCGACAATCTTTGCTCTAATGTAGGGTTAAAAATTGAGGTTAAAATTAAAACTCTATGTTAAGGAATGTGAGAAATTTGCTTTTCTAATTGATCTAAATAGTTCTATTAAAGCTAAAGGAACAAAATAACTTTTTAAAAGCTTTCATAAAAATAACTAAGCTAAAAACAATATAAACTAGACCAAAAAGGTTCTTAAAATGAGGTTAAATAACCTGAAAAAGTAGGATGTTTTAACTCATTTCAAATAAGCAAAACCTTCATTTCTGGCTAGAAATGCTATGCACAGGTTCAAATAGAAATTGTCAGAATGAAGAACAAATTGAAATAAACCAATGGAAGAAAGGGTTAGCTATTTGAGGTTAACACTTATTGAAATCAACACTGAGCTAGAAATGCTATTCATCTAAGGTTCAACTTCGAAGCCTAGTTGATGCAACCTAAGAATCTAAAGAAAATTTATTTATTAACAGATATTAACCTCATTTTTTCTACCTTACCTTGTTCCTCAACCATTAAATAATGGATCCCACTATTTTTATCACACAATTTTCCCTTTCTATGTAGGTTAGCTGAAAGCTTAAAATTAACCCCTTTCTCAGGTACTTGTCTCTCAAATTTAATATACCAGTTAACCTCACTTTTTATACCAAAGTATAATTTTAATGTTTAGTTGTTTTTAATAATAGGCTACTGTTTGTCTGAAATCCAAAATTAGACTGAAATATCATTGTCACAAACTGGATGTTTTTCTGAAATAACCTCAAACTTTACACCCTAGTTGAAATATTAACTTCGTTTTCCCTACCTTACTTTGTTGCCCAATCATTTATTTTGCTTTAACCTCACATTTTATACCAATTTTAGCTTATCTTTAAAGGACCATTAGCTTAACCTCAGAGCCAGTTAACCTCATATTCTTAACCCTACGTGTGTGTTTACAAAGCTTTGTAAAAGTTTTTCGAAAATCTAACAAAGATCTACAAAGCCTCCTCTTCATGGCGTCGAACCATCATCTTTTTGAACCTTAAGCAGATTTCCTACCACTAGACTAACTTTTAGACCCCAAGATACTATTTTCCATTCATCAAGTTTGGAGCTTGACCTTCTTCCCATTTTTCGTTGTCATTTTAAAGAATTCTTATTGAGATGATCTTTAAAACTTTCTGTTTACAATAGCGGCTCCCTATCACTTTCAAAACTTTTAAAAACATTTTTATATAATACTTTGTCCCGGTTTGAACTTTGGTCTTTTTGAATGATGTGCATTCTTTTGAACCAGTAAGCCAACTGTGGCTTGCGTAAAATTAGTTACTTCATTCAAGGGTATAGCAAGAGTGTCTTTCAAACTTTCACTCTGAAATTGTCTCTCTAATCTATATATTAATACGCTTAAACGTGTGTGTTTACAAAGCTTTGTAAAAGTTTTTCGGAAAATCTAACAAAGATGTACAAAGCCTCCTCTTCATGGCGTCGAACCATCATCTTTTTTAACCTTAAGCAGATTTCCTACCACTAGACTAACTTTGAGACCCCAAGATACTATTTTCCATTCATCAAGTTTGGAGCTTGACCTTCTTCCCATTTTTCGTTGTCATTTTAAAGAATTCTTATTGAGATGATCTTTAAAACTTTCTGTTTACAATAGCGGCTCCCTATCACTTTCAAAACTTTTAAAAGTCTTTCAAAGTCACCCTTGAATGTCCAACCACGATGGCCAGCCACGATGGCTAAGAAGATTTGAAATATACTTTTGCTAAGCCAATTATTTAATTGTGGTTAAAAATTGCAATGCAAAGTTATCTTTTTATCCTTTTTTTCCTAAAATCAAAATCTAATCATCAATCGGCGGTTATTTTTCTTCTGTTAGAATTTTTTAGATGTGTAGTGATTCACTGGATTGTGACACGCAGCGTGCGACGCTGCCCATACGGCTAGTATCTCTTTAAATTCAACACTTAACCTCTATAATGTATATATCATTGTGATCCTGAATTAATTTTGAGTTAGCATGTAAAGTAGCAAATAAAAATAAGTTAACCTCATTTATTTATCCTTTGTTAAAGTCAAAAAAGTTCTTTGAAAAAGTTAGGCGATTTTTGGGGGTTTTGACTTGAGATTGTCCATAAATCAGGACATAACGGAACAATTTACCATCACAAGAAATAACAACGAATGGAAAAAGTGCAAATATCTCGGCAGTATGCTTGATACATCAGAAGACATCAAAAGAAGAAAAGGAATATCGATTTCAGCTGCCAACAAATTACGAACGTTGTTCTGTCATAAAAAGTTGACTACACATACAAAAATGTCAGCATTCACGACCTACATCGAACCGATATTCCTGTATAACTGCGAGCTGTGGAGTTTAACAACCTGCCAAGCCGAAAATTCCATTGATGCATTCCAAAGAAGATTGTTGCGAACTTTCGTGCTAAATGTGAGCTGGCCAGAAATCGTGAAGAATGCCGAAGTGTATCAAAAGACCAACGCGGTAAAGTGGAGCAAACGTATCAAAAGTAGAAGACTGAAGTGGCTGGGAACTGTATTACGAGCAAATAGTTCAACACCTATGAAAAAAGCACTCAATATGCCAACACTAAGTACCAAAGACCGCGAGGGAAACCAACTACAACTTGGCTCAGTGTTGTCAAAAATGATCTTAAAACATTAAATATTGAATGGGACGACGCAATAGAAATTGCAAAAAACACTAAGGAGTGGGACATTATCATAAATCGTTGATAGTTATACAACTTTTTTTATATTGCTTCTTTTCGATAGTTATCGACAAAACTGATAATGCCTCAATTCCTTTCGTCGGGAAATATTTTATTATATATTTTTATTCTTTCTGCCTACCGGTAATGTAATCGTTTTTTACGGAAAGACCGAATTGAATTGAATTGAATACACCACCCAATAACAATAATTTGTTAGCGTTGAAATTATTCCTCCCGTCTCAGGAATCTTTAAGATATAATTCAGAGAGATCAGGAGAGATAATTCCAGCTTTAGGCTCAAAAGATTTTGACAAAGTTGCTTCTGAAGAATAGATTGATTCACCGTGTCCTTTTTTATTTCAGACTCATCGATAATGAATTCCAATGGAAAGTTTTGATCAGAAAGTATTGACGCGTTCACCATACATTGATTTAAAATCACAATCATATTGACCAAAGCGCACCTGATGCTTTCAACGAATGGCAGTCTTCAATTACACTTAACATCCGCTATCGTGCGTTAAAGAAATGTTTGGGGGACGTTTCGAAACAGAATTTTAGTTGCGTCCAAAGAAATACCAGGTAAATAAAACAGTTATAGACACCCCCTTCTCACAAACTTTTTCAGTCAGTGGGGGTAAAATTATAATAGATTGAAACTCGAAAGGGACTGATATTCCTATGTTTTTTATGGAATTTGAATAACATTATTTTTAAGCCATAAAATTAAGTCGGGATGGAAAAAATAGCATAATATTTTGCAGTGAGAATTTACTTATCTGATTATTTTAAGCGGGACAAAAATTAAGAGTACAATTTTGCACTGGGGACGATATTTTAGCCAATTTTTCCGCAATGGAGAAGGGAGAACTGTTTGTTGATACGACTAGATTTTTTTACGTGTGTTGCTTAAGAGCCATTTTCTTAGGGATATGGACAACGTCAGGAAGAAATTTCCTCAGAATTGCTTCATTTTCAAATATTTTGTTCAAAACCCATGATTGATGCAACCTGTCAAAATTTTGAATGTTTGAAAATTCATACCAGATAGTTGGAATTCGGTTTAGGACTTTCTTTTTTCTTTGTAATAGAATATGGAATTACTATTTGATACTTGGTGGAAATTTGAATCCTAAAAACCATGTGCTGAAATCACAAAAAAAAACAAAAATATAGCTTATTTGAGAGGTCAATTTCTTGCAAGGCTCTCACTACGACATGTTGGTTTTTGGATTTTTATGTAGTCTTTAGTATATATGTTTATTTGGTAGTGAAGAAGTGGGTTATGATGGCGGCTTAGAAATGACCTTCGGCGTATAATCTCCGTTCTTCCCCAGTCCATTTCAGCCAAGGTCCTTCAGTTGTGAGGTGTTTATTTAGTTGTTTTGGACTTTCCAGACAGACATATGTTTTCACAGTCAAAAAAATCCAAAAACTTTCATGTGGTCTAGCTTCGTTAGACCTGTAGAAGGCGGATAAAATAGACTTTTCTAGCTTGCGTTTTGCGTAGGATTGCCCTTAGCAACGGTAAACAATTACATAGCGACAGATTACAAACCACCGTACGAAATTGTACTGATTTTTTGAATGGCCACCTTGTGATTTGATTTGTTTACTATGTCTGTGTTTTTCATGTAACTAAAGTAACGATTTGCTACCAATCATTTACACCTGATCCTATTTCATTTTGATCATAGTAATCGGGATGTTATTCTCAATGGGATGAATTTGTTGCAGTGGTTTGCGAAAAAAAGCTGACCAAGAATACACTGAAAGTCAAAGAGAAAAGAAGATTATCCTTAAATATCTCTTGCTCAGCAGGTGAGATGAGGTTATTTCTGCTTCAATTGATAGTGATTGATGACTAATCATAACATTTGAAAATTTGTCAAAGCTAGCGATGTATATCTTTTTGCCTGGGATGGGTTAATGATTCGCTTCTAGCCCTTCGGGCTTTTACTTCATTGGGTGTGACAATTTTGTGCTCGATATTCAATGTAATTATATTATGAAATTCATATTTTTCTAGGTCAGGGGAATGCGAAGACAGACCAGTACGAAATATTGCGAAAAAGAGATAACAAGTCTGGTAGACTGACCGAAAGATTTTAATGGTGAGCTTCGTGTATTGCTTATATTTATTATTACTCGTTGATCCAGAGAAATGGAAAGAAATAGAAAAAGCACTTCTCGAAAACTATGGAAATATGGCTCGTCATATGCCAAGTCCTTTGCCTTTAAGGGAGTTTGTTTCGGGTTAATTGATTTCTTTTGTTGTCGCTCTAAAAAATAATTGGCGTAATGTGACGAAAATTTTTTGTTTCAGGGCAAATAATGCGAGAACTTTAGGGGCTAATAGTTTGGAACACCTCTTTCTTACCAAAAGATACCTATAATTTCTTGCTCAGAATATTCCAGCGATTCTAATGATATAACGGCATCACGACGGCATAATTAGATAAAAAGATAAAGTGTGAGAAAAAAAGAAATTAAATCTGTTTTTAATGAATTTCTTGCAACTTTTCTCGAAGTAACTTGATATCATCTGGATGAAAATTTTTCAGACTACGATTTAGTTTTGTTACTGGATACTGAGAAGCTCAAGGGTAATCGACCAGAAACAAAAAATACCGATCCACTTTTATAAACATAGCCATAAGGAAACCAGCACTCTTCGCATGACGAGCCGTTTTTTTCTGAACCTTTTCTTATTACCTATTTAAAGCCAAAACAAAGAAGTTATCAATCAATCAGTTATCAGAACACTTTCGAAGCGCTTTTTCTATTCCTTTCCATTTCTCTAGTTGATATTTTACTCAAGAGACCCAAGCTACCATAGTTGTCAAAGATTGAATCAAAGATATCCGATACCATTTGTTTACTTCCAAGCTTACTCATTTAGTGTGTTCAAAGAGCCTTTTAAAATTGATGTCTTAATGGAATGTTATTCTTATTTGCTGAATGGTCAAATAGCCATCCATATTTAGACTTTTTCTTGTTGACTTGAACTAAAATACTAACATGTACTAAACATTCGTAGAAAAGACAGTATCGTTCGTTACGGTAAAATTTAGCGGTTACCTGAAAACCTTGGTCATTCCCTTTTTATTCAATGCTGTCGCGACCTTTTTAGCGGCAACGGATCCTTAAATCTCTTTAGGTCATACACCTTACCCAATTTCTATGACATCATTTTTTCTTTTCCAGTCAGACGAAACGAACTAAAAGCGTCGCAGCGCCCTCTGCCAATCATCTGTTGTATATTTTGAGTAAATGAATATCTACGCTCATGGTATCAACCATGAAGTTTGGAGCTCGATGGCTACATACGGCTGACGGTTTTTATCAGGTAAATAATTTTGTGCATCACACACCTAACTCTAGGGGAAGTCCTAAATGCTTCCTCTTCTTCTCGCCTAGACAACTGTCTACAACTCTATTCCATTACGGCCATTCAAAAAGCCTAGACAACCACATGATGACTTTGTCTCCACTACTCCAACCCAAAAATAGCATCTTCATATTTTCAAAGTTTGTTCTATGGCCCACAGCCCCATGTTATGATTTATTTAGCATACACGTCTGACATTTCCATGACACCTTGGTTCAAAGCCCATCACAATCTCATCTTCTTTTCTTCAAAACATTGTTCTGATTACACCTTCTATGCTCAAGCAATCCCTCTCTATTCATTTTCAAGCAGCCCAATCTGCTCCAAGAACACTTTCTCAGCTCTTCCTTAAGCAGCACTGATTTCAATTTCTTTTTCAAACCTACTACTGGGAATTAGATTGATATAGATTACCCGTCTGCTTTCAGGTTTTCTGTGTCGTGGGATCTTCCCACGCTACCGAAACCCTGGACAGCATAATAGTATTAACTTTGTGATCATATTAGATTTCAACAATAACCTACTAACTCGCGGTTACTGAAGAGTGATCGAATTGAAACCCCGACATTGTCCCCACGAACCAGTGTAGACTTGATAGCCCAGTCGGTAGCGCAGTTGAACTTGTAATGCGAAAGTCGTGAAATCCCACCCTTTTGGTCAAACATCTAAATGCGAGATTAAATTTCAAGGCTACTTCATTTCTCTTCTTTAAAAGAATTTTAATTTTGAGGTACCTTACATAGGCTGTATTTTTGTAGACCTAATTCGAAAAAGGCAACAAAATATCGAAGAAGAAAAATATGAAGACTTTCTTAACATACCTGAAAGTTCAAAAGTTTTCGTTTTAAATCACCAAATCTTTCTTTTGATACAGGGTGATGCAATACATAACTCCAAGCAATCGTCAAGCTGCCATGTGGGAATGCTCTTCCTCGACCTTGGAATGATCTCTAACAGGTTAGATTGGGTTTTATTTGTCTATGTAACTGCAATTATACCAATGTAACTGCAATTTTCCAGTCTCTTACCTTCTATCTGTTTTTATATGTTCACTTTAGTACATCTAATACATGATGCTAATGATGTTAGAAGTAAAGAGAAAACAAAAAATATAATTACGGTCGAAGGCTTTATCAATAACCTTAATCAAACGGTCGTTACGAAATCCTGTAATTTTCGTTTTATTGGATTCTAAAGCCACGATGTTTGTTCAATTACCACTCTCAAATTTCTCAATGTGAATGATAGTAGAATTGAATCTTCCCTTCAACAAGTCCCACATTGATTTGGTAAAATGTTCATTCGAGTAAGGGGACGTTCAAATTTTAATATTCTCTCTATATTTTATTCCAGGATACGAATTTGTGGCATGAGCATCCCCATTATTTCGGCTTCATCAACCTGGATTTGATTGGTGGATGAAATTTGTGATAATAATGGAATTGCTTTGACATAGCTGATGGATGTTGTCTTCTCCGTAGATGCAGTTACTTGCTTGGTGATTGTTGCGAACCATTGGTGTATTTATAAGAGTATTCAATGCAATCGTTGAGATATGGTATGATATGCTGATGGATGGATTATCTAGAAGTGATTTCTTTGGTTGAAAGATGACCTCTTTTAGCCCAGTCATCAACCGTGGCCAATGTTGCTTGGCCAGTGTTTCAAATCAGATCGTTCTATTTTTGGAATGAAAAATCGTCATTATAGACCAGCGTCCGAGGCAGTGGATGACGTATTAGTAGTATAGTAATATTAGTATTAGATAGTGAATTAGTAGTATCCAAAAATGGTATGGTTTGTTAACTTTCGATGTCTAAATCTCGAGATATTTTGGTTTAAATATTGAAAATTATCGATATTTTTTGCTGAGTCAGCAGTTTTTCAGCATATTTATCCACCTTAAAAATGAATTATCTCGAGATCTATACATTGAAAGTTGACAAACTATACCATTTTTGGATACTACTAATTCAGGGCTTTCCAGCTGTGGGAATGATTTTTTCTGAAAATGCTCCTAGGAAAATGCTGACGTCATCGGAAAACGCCAAAAACGTCGATTTTTCGCCTTAAAAATGCCATTTCTCGGCACCAGGTGGTCGAAACTTAACAAATAACCCCATTTTCTTTATCTACTTTTCACGCTGAATCCGTTGGTAGTCTCAGATATTTGATTTTCAGACTTCGAAAAAACCGTTAGTAAAGGGGGGACCCTTGATAAGTTCTATCGATTAACTAAAAATCGATTCACTCGAAAACTGCAGGAGATTCGAAGGGCAAATTTTTTTTGACAATTCTACACCCTATTAGGAGCATAATATCAAAAATTTGCCCTGATCTAAGGGGTGCCCTACGAAAACCATTTTTAAGGCCTTTTTTGAATCTCGGACGCTGGTCTATTGAAGAGTGATTGTTAAATGAAGTTGTCTCGATATCAATTCTTTAATATTGGTTACCAATTCTTTAGTTCTTTTTGCCTATTGATTAAACTATATTGATGGGTTAAGTTATTAGAGTTCGAAATGAATAGTTTACCTTTTCCTTCGAACCAATGATTTGTGTAGAATTTAAGCACCCCAAACAAACCTACATTTTGACTCAGCAGGATTTTGTTGTGGTTTTAGTTTGTCCCAAGCATTCAAACCTTATTTGTGTGAAAGAAGACATATTTTCAAAGAGTTTACTGTAACCATTAATCACAAATAGTGTTTTTACCAGTGTATAATAATTATTTGTGGCCTGAAAGGGACTTTTCTTAAAATCGAACTTCTTTTTGACTTTTCACTGCCAGGAAATTCGAGTTTTGTGATAGTATAACTAAATTCTAGATGAAGTTTTTCTTTGTCAGAATCGATTTTTTTCAGCGTTTTACAACTAATGAGCCGTTTCATTTATATCCATACATGGGATTGGACAAACATTTCCAGGGTGGTCTCGAAAAAAAAAATTCCAGGGGGTCCCAGGTTACTTCACGCACTTTTTTCAGGGAGTTGTTTTCCAAGGGGTTGGATGACTAAGCATCTAAACTTCCTTTGGGCATGAATAATTGGCTCGTTTATTATCTAATGTTCAAAGTTCTAGGACCCTATTTTGATTTTCCGGGAGGGGATTCAAATTATTTTGAAATTTCCAAGGGGTAAAAGATTGATTTCAGTTCGTCCTCTCTCAATGTCTTGTTTAAAAAAGGGTTTTTTGATGGACAATAGAATCCTCTTTCCCAGATTTTTGCAAATTTTGCCATTATTTCAGGAAATATATGTACAATTTCATTAAAATTCTTTTGGCTTAAAAAGATTCGCCATGTGGTTCCTGTATGGATATCAAATGAAATAGCTCAATGGTCTTATTTTATTTGATTTCGTTCCTTTTCTCATTTTTCTCAGTAAAGCCCTTTCGTTAGGAGTTAGAAAATCAAGCAATCTTTATATTTTTACCAACAAGGCACTCTATCCTATCTGCCAATGAGAGGTGAAAGAGCTGCTCTGATTACAAAGCTAAATTGATCCTAGTGACATTCTGAATGGGCTGGGTACAAAGGAAGGGAAATGGTAGAAGTGTCACTCACCATTTTCTCAATGGCTAATACTTGAATATTTTTGCAGACTATTATTTTGTAGCTTTTGTTTTTGCTTTTCATCTAGTAGCCTTTTAGACCTCAATATTCCATTTCGATCAAATACTCTTGACAGACAAAACTCGAAAAATTACTTTCTTCGAAATTCTGTATATGAATTACCTGGTCAAAAAAGTTTTTGGGGTGGAAGTTTTGTCTGTTAAGGGAGTGCAACAAACGTTACTTAGCTGAATAGTTCGGACGGTATTTTGGGAATTTTCTTTCGTGAATCTTCCTCCGAAATCTTCAGGTTCAGAAACTTTAAGAAAAGGGTCTGTTTATGATGATTTTGTGATGGGACCTGGGAAAGGATGTACATATTGAATACAAATCCATTAGATGAAATTTTCACCAATGTTTGAACTTTCTCTGTGACCATTTACTTTATGCACAGGTGTTTATTTCCTTCATCAAACTTCATTATCGCTCAAAAGGTATTACCTAAAAGTTAGCTCTCTCTCTCCATTATCGCGAAAAAAGCGTTCCCTCTAATGGGTTGTACAGAGCACTTTGCTTCCTAATTTATGTGATTTATCACGAAATTCACGAAAGCATTCTTGTCTGTTAGTGTCCGTTTCTTTCCCCTTCTTCAGATTTTTGAAAACTTTTTTTTTGAAACCCCTCCCCTTTTGGGAATTGTTAAAGTCAATGAACCCAAATGTCAACAATTTAAAGACAGTTTATCGAATTATATTTTGCCGAATCTTTCTGAATCTTTTAAACATATTTCCCCAGAGATTTCATATTTTCATATGAGTTTTTCAAAAAAATTGTTTAATGGACTCTCACTAATTCGAGTTTTTATAATTCAAATACTCCTTAATTTAGCTCCCGTTCGTAAATCTTATTATTTATAGTAATATATTTCGCAGGTCTATCGACCTCTATGAAATAATCATATTTAACATTTTGTAGGCGCACAGTTGGCCTCTAAATCAGTCGTCTTTACAATATTTCATTTTCAGTAACGCGTAAGTCACAGCAGATCTTCTTGAAATAGAGTCTAGTCCGAGGACTTCCTCTAACCTTTATTTGACTGCCATCCTTTTGTAACTTTGTCTTCTCTTTTGCGTTTCTATGCAATTCTTTGGTGGTTTCCCGTTCTTTTTTAGAAAAATCATCGGTTACTCGTAAATCAGTTACAATTTTCTTTAGCTTGTGGACTGATGCTAGAATCTGACGTTCGTAAATCTTCATAATTCGCACAACTCGAACAGACTCCTATTCAAGTTCGAATTAGTGAGAATTTGTTTTGGTGGATAGAATTATGGCCGATTTTTACAAGTCCAATCAAAGTTTTTCCTACTCTCGGGTACCTAATAAATGGGGGGGGTTCGGAATAAGCGGGATGGGTAGAGAAATTCTCAAAACTCAATGTCCTAGTTTGAAAATTTTTGAAAAGGAGGCCAAGACAGCAGAATTAAGACAAATAAGGAAATTCTCCAAAACATTTTGCTAAAAATTAATAAGCGGGGGGGGGAGTTGGAATAAGAATGGAAAGTTTTCGAAAAATTAATTAGTGGGGGACTCATATTAATTAGATACCCGGGAGGGAATAGCTGCACAGAACTTTGTTTTAAGTCAACGTTCATCTTTACGTTTTATGGACATTATTGACGCTAGATGAACGTTGAAACAAAGTTGTGGCAGGATTATCAATGGCAAAGTTTTCAGAAAACGAAACTTAGTCATTTCAAGCTCCTTTATTTTTTGTCCTTAAAAAAAGGTTTATGGTAGAAGATCATTCCACTAAATTTAGAAAATCATTCAAATATAGCGCTTTTGATTCTCTAAAACAAGCAAAAGAAATTTCAATAATTATATTTGACTATCAAAAGTTGCAGGCATTCTTGTTTCCACTGCCAATTATATTTGGACAGACTTTAATTTAAAAATATCATTTGACCTTCCCTGTGACTAACCCTTAAACCGCTGCTCTGTACAACTACAAGTGAACTCTCGCTAATTCGATAGCTTCTATGATTCGAGCTTACTTGGAAAAACCTTTGTGGAATGCGTTATACAATTTTATGTACTTCAAATAATTTTGATCCTCCTTTCGAACGAGAGTTGACTGTACATTTTGCTAATTCATCAAAAGTGCGCGTTCTTCGTCAGGGTATTGAATGTGCAAACGTCAACACGGTGCAATTCACCTTAATTTCAAAACATTAAATGAGAAGTTTAAGCTTTCATGCCGTAGTGATTAGCCATCGCAAATAAATTCAACAGTATTAAAAAAAATACCCTTTCCAAACAAAATTAACTACTTCAAAAACACAAATTTTTTTTGTGATTGAAATGCTATCACGGGATTATTGGAAATTGCGTTCTCTTTTTGTAATCATTACCAATTTGTCATTCTTATCCTTTTTGTCGCATCTTTTAATACCAAACGAAACATTAATATTTTCAAAGCTCGATTTTGAGCTCAATTGAAGGAAACTTATTCAAAATTTTATATTTCTATCAATCTAAGGCTACAGCAAAAATTTACCGTCGGTCAAATTCAAACTAACGCCTTTTAAATTTCCCCTGAAAACTACGAGGACATTATTGTGAAAATCTAGTTTAAAACCCAGAACTTTCATTTTAATCGTATCGAATTTCGAGTCAAAAAATCGCAAGATCCCTTGATCATTCTGAAGTTGGAGTTTCGAAGAATTTAGTGTGAATTTATTTTTCGCAAATGAGTCTGTAAGTGGTTTTAAAAGCGGTTATTTTTGCGTCAAAAAAGTTTTGAGTGTATTGATTTCAAAAGTCAACTGTCACTGTTGAATTTATTTTGCGAAAAAATGTATTTTTTGCCTAAACATTTGAAAGGGAAACAGTTAATTAACAAAGGATAGGGACAACGAAAATCTTTTTTATTAAAACTTCGAAAACCTCTCCTGGATAAACCAGTCAACAACCAGTATGCATGGTTGCAATTTTATCCCTCAATTTGGTCCCCGCGGAATGTTATCCCTAAAAATACGTTTATGTAAATCGCCAAAACTTCTCAATTAAGTCGCACCCTACGCTGCGAAGCACTGCGAGGAAATTAACCGAGTTCGGTAAAACCATTTGAACGATTTTGTAGTTGATGAAGGAAATACATTTCTGTGAAGTTACGGTAAATGGTCACGTGATAGAATTAATGCTGCTTTTTCTTCCGACATCTCATAAGATAGGTCACTTCCCGTTGAATAAGAGAAAGATTCGAATCTTGGTGAAAATTCCACACACTGGGTTTGTAAGTCAAATAGTGCCGTGTGCCTGGCCCCGCTATCTCTGAGACGAAATCATTAAAAAACGATCCTTTTATCTAAAAGTCTTTGAATCGGAATATTTCCGAGGTTGGAGGTCGAAGAATTTCTTGAAATACTTAACTGAGCTATTCGGCAATTTATGCGGTTCATGGCGTCATTTTGAAATCAGAAAAATAATGTTAAAAGCCTTCAGATTTTTTAGTCTTTTTTTCGCTGTCAAAATGACGTCATTGATCTCATGAAAAGTAACGTTTGTTGTGCTAATTTGGTCAGGAATGGAATATCGAAAGTTAAACGGCTACAGTGATGAAAAGTAAAGACAAGGGTGTGAAAATAATGACTTGCGAAATTTCCATATTCAAGTATTAGTTCATCGAGAAAATGACGGTGGCATTTCTGCTTTTCCTATCCTTTGTCTCAGTCTAAGAATGTTCACTAGCGATCGAAACGCTTCGTTTTTGGAAAGCTCGAGTAGGATCTCAGGGTGGATAGGATAGAGTGCCTTTATATTTTTTTCTATAATTTTTTTTTGTATTTTTTTGTCATAATTTTCTCGGAAAATATACCAACATGCCTTGTACTTTTTGCATCTCTCTTGTCTATGCGTTTACTATGTTGCATTCAGACCCGCGGATATTTTTATGAGTCTACCTGTTGATTTTGACGTGTGTTTGAGATAACACTTGTTGCGATACCAGGAATTTATTGTTTGATAATTGATTGATTGACTTCGGTTGATTGCTGGTAGAATCAAGTGTGCATTGCTACTTACGACTTACGTCATTATTCCAATCAGTCCGTTCGATGAACTCGTTTACTCAAATTTCTTCATTTCCTCGCACAGTTCAGAGTATTCCGATCGTTGATTTTTAGTCGGCGATGTTTGATTCACCGCGTGGATTCGTACCCACAACCTTAAGATTAGAAGTCTGACTCTCTAACCATTAGACCACGCTCTCTTACATGGTCACAAGTGAATGATTAACCAATTTCAACACTTTGGCTTTTAGACTGAGATATTCAAGGAGAATCTTTAAATTTTGTGATACAAGTACGGCGCACTAAGTTCGAATTAGTTCACGATTTTTTACGAGATTATTCTGATCAGACCCCCAACTAGCTTTACCTCTTCACAATGCGTAGAGTCGTCCCCTCGTTGATTTCTTTTGTCGGTGGTGTTTGATCCACCGCGTGGATTCGTACCCACAACCTTTTGATTAGAAGTCTGATTTTCTAACCACTACACCACGCTCTCTTCCATTTTTACAAGTGAATGATTAACCAATTTCAACACTTTGGCTTTGAGACTGACAAGGAGACACTTTAAGTTTTGTGATACAAGTACGGCGCACTAAGTTCGAGTTAGTTCACGATTCTTTACGAGATTATTCTAATCCCTCACTAGCTTTACCTCTTCACACGGCTGAGAGTTTACCGACCATTGAATATCTAAGTCGGTGGTGTTTGATTCCATGAGTGGGTTCGTGCCCACAACCTTTTGATTAGAAGTCTGACTCTCTAACCACTACACCACGCTCTCTTCCATTTTTACAAGTGAATGATTAACCAATTTCAACACTTTGGCTTTGAGACTGAGATATTCAAGGAGAACCTTAAAATTTTAAGGTACAAGTAGGGCGCACTAGTTTCATGTTCATGATTTTTCACGAAATTGTTCTGATCAGACCCTCAACTAGCTTTACCTCTTCACAATACGTAGAGTGGTCCGATCGTTGATTAGTCGGTGGTGTTTGATTTCACCAGTGGGCTCGTACCTACATCCTTGAGATTAGAAGTCTAACTCTCCAACCACTAGACCACGCTCCCTGCCATAACAGAAGTTAATGATTTAACCAAGCATTCATTACTTTGGCCACTAAACGAGACGGCCACAAGAAGACCTTTAAAGTCTTTTACGGCGCAATAGTTATTTTGACACGATTTTTTGCGGTATTGTTCTGGATTGATCACCAACTAGACTTATTTCGCCTGCAGAGCTTTGGATGGACAGACCATTGAATTTTTTAGATGACGTTTAATTCCACGCATGGGTTCGTACCCACAACCTTTAGATTAGAAGTCTGACACTCTACCTACTAGGCCGCGTTTCTCGTCAAGCATGTAGGTGAAACATTTAATCGTTTGGTTACAACAAAAACTGAGACAGCGTCAAATTTTATGATAGAAGTACGGCAGCTTTCTATCTCGAGTTCATTTACGATTATGTGCGAAATTATTCTTGTCGGACCAGATCTGTGTTCACAATCTAGGGTTATTATTCACTCCTCCAACTTGGGATAGTCCAATTGTTGATTCTCCGAAACCTCCGTCAACACTGACGAGCTGTGATGATATTGATGCGGATTTGAAAACTCTTGTTAACACACTTTACGACTCGGGTAAGTTATGGCATGTCTTAAAATTACCATAATTTTTAGATCGCATTAGTGGACAGAAAATGACCAAACAAATGACTGAACATAAAGGGTACTATCATGTAGTTTCTAACCTGATGTGTAACCTAATAATCGATGACGTCATCAAAACTAAAAATTGAATTTCTCAAGAATGGTTTATCTAATTGTCTTCAAACTTTCACCAAAGATGTATCTTACTAAAGTCGATCATTTGAAAAAAAATCTTTTCGAAATTTTGATGACGTCAGCAGAAATTAGTAAAAAACGAAAAATCCTATTTTCTACTGACGTCATCAAAATTTCGAATTTTTTTTTTTTTCAAATGATCGACTTTAGTAAGATACATCTTTGGTGAAAGTTTGAAGACAATTAGATAAACCATTCTTGAGAAATTCAATTTTTAGTTTTGATGACGTCATCGATTATTACGTAATAATCAGTTTTTGCGGTTTTTCGCGAAAATCAGCGAAAAAACAATTAGGTTACACATCAGGTTAGAAACTACATCATAGTACCCTTCACGTTCAGTCATTTGTTTCGTCATTTTCTGTCGACTAATGCGATCTAAAAATTATGGTAATTTTCAGTTTTTGAGACATGCCATAACTTACCCGAGGATTTTTTTCAAAACTACATCAGCATTGAATTGCGAAAAGTCAAAGCAAGAGAAGTGTTGTGTATCCACCAGGGGTTGAGATTGATCGAACCTGCTCGCTGTGGTTTTTGTGGTCTTATTTCTCCTTTTTAGAATGTCTTTTAAGCTGTTTGACCTTTCTTGCACCAAATTTTTTTGCCTGCCGCGCCACAATTACAAAAAACCCTTATTCCTGCCAACTTTCGAATTTTTGGGGCCTCTTTCAGTCATTGATTTTTAATGGGGAGTAAAGTAAGACTAGGAAATAACAAGTAAATAGATATCAAGTTATCATTACCACCACCTTCGTATAAATAAAAATTTGTTATCTCGGAGCTTCCGCGCGTTACTTTCAACCAGTCACTGCTCTTACAGTTTAATATTTTCACTTAATGGTAGAGGGCTTAAATAAGGACAAAAATACCTGGGGCGCCAATTTGAACGAACAAATTAAGCCAGGCCGCTACTGTGGGGGGGGGGGTGCCGCCCGATTTTCGAACCTTGGACCCTGGACCCTTACTGGGACTAAAAAGGAGAAAACAAAGGAAAATTTTGTGAATTTTACGACCCTTATTGGGACTATTTGACCAATTTTCGATCTTTAATTTGATTTTCTGATTATTTCAACCTTTAGCTGGGACTTTAGAAATCCAAAAAAGGTACCCTTAAGGGCGGTACATATCGTATCCTCCATTTGCCTATAAGTACGCCCCCCCCTTCGGATGCATGGTAAAAGTCTATTTGTTAGTCCAGTTTTGATTTTCCTTATTTCACTCTCGGGTACCTAATAGCCGTCCCCCCGCTAATTAATTTTTCGAAAATTTTCCACCCAGGAAATTCTTATTCCAATCCCCCAGCTTATTGATTTTTGGGAAAATGTTTTTAAAAGTTCCCTCTCATGTCCTAATTCTGCTGTATTAGCCTCCTTTTTAAAAGTTTTCCACCCAGGACATTTTTATTCCAACCCCGCCCCGATTCTTAATATTTTCATTATTTTCATTATCTTCAGTTCCTTCCTGTTCACACGCGTTTCTTAATATATTCCGTCAAAATACGGATAACTTTTCTACATACTCTCGGCTGAATTCAAATTTTACGTCACTTCTAACCAATAGAATGGCTTCCATTTCGTTTCGAAACGAAACAAAATTGTTACGTGCGAATATGGTGTGAATATCATTTTGATAGAAATTTGAATCCCCACCTTTTAAACTGAAAAAATATTTCTATCCTCAAGGTAAACAATTTTCTCTCCGGGTCAATGAGACAGGGATGTATTGAACCTAGAAATTAATAAAAAACTATTTCCATCAAGTATTTTCATTATTTAATGAATTCCCCTTCACAGGCATTTCTGCCTCTCCGAAAGGATCTACACTAAAGATGCTTAGAAAAAATTTGTTACGTTAAGTCCGGAATTCCAAAGTTCTCTTCTATCCCGTTTGGTTGCTGGAGTACACCCCTGTGTCACAGACCCGGTGGAACCCCCACCCCGATGGAAAAATAGGCCAAAAAATCGTCCCGGTTGAAAAAATACCCTACATTTTCAACCCCTCTGGGAAATTGCCCTATGATTCTATCTCCATTGGAAATTCAATGGAAAAAAATTGGACTCCAAAACCATCCCCACTGGAATTTTTGAGCTGGAAACAATAGATTTTCTGTTCCCCATTGGGATTTCGATATAAATTTCCCCTTCACAGGCATTTCTGCCTCTCCGAAAGGATCTACACTAAAGATGCTTAGAAAAAATTTGTTACGTTAAGTCCGGAATTCCAAAGTTCCCACTGGAATTTTTGAGCTGGAAACAATAGATTTTATGTTCCCCATTGGGATTTCGATATAAATTTTCATCCCCACTGTGAGAAAAGGTTCCACCGGGGCACGAGACAGGGGTGTTGGAGTCTTTGCGGTCTTTTTTCCATGCTTCGTCCAGGATAACCTTGAATTTGAACACAGTTTTGGATTTGACAACGTCGGCTGATTATTCCAAGGATCAATTGTTCGATAATAAAATGAATTGAACTGTGCACCTCTCACACCAACTACTCTTATAAACCAAGGAATTGGTGAATATTTAGAAATTTCTCATCGTTCAAATGAAATGGATATTCAATGAACTCATTAGCAGGTTTGAAGAAAGCGAGAAACTCCATTCTAAGCATATATCGCCCAAAACCACCACAGTTTTCATATCAGATGATCTTTTTCGTGAAATAGAATTTTCCAGGCAAAAATACGGCATCTCCTTATTATTACATTGCTACGTAATGATTATAAATGATTATAGATTTAAATTAAATAACAAAAGTCTTCACTCGCTGTGTGGTACGAATGATGTTTCGATATTTGTTAAGAAACAACAACGAAACTACACTGAACACTTGATACGCATGTCTCATAATCGAACACCAAAACTGCTTTTATTCAAATGATGATAAATCGAAAAAGAGAGGAAGACCATCAAAATCTCTCTTAGAACAAGTTCTTGATAATGAGTTATTATCTCTTGACCAGCTATGCAATTGCGCAATGAAAAAGAAGAAAATATCATGATTATTTATTTAGATGAAATTTACATGCTCTTTGGAAAAACTCGTACTCAGTGTACTTGTTGTACTAGGGAATCGCATGTACAAATATTACTAGGAATTAGTAATTTGTAAATTTATACATACATACATACGTTACGTTACAATACATTATTTTTCAAAAAAAACCAGAGTCAAATTTTTCACTGGAATCTAACTCCTGAATTTGGGGGCCATTCACGAAAATATAAAAACTTCTGACGTTTTGTGGAGAGTTTATCTCTATCTGTTTGATAAATTTAAAGTAATACCCTCACAAAGTCAGAACAACGTTCATCGAGGAGTCCATATTGTTCTTAAAACGATAAATGAGAGCTAAAAGACTCGGTTTGAATACCAAACTTACTCTGTAGTGTATCTCACGTTTATCGCTTCGTAGTACACTCTGTGCGCATTTGCCTGTTTGATAAAATGTTCTCGTACGGAGATCTCTGTGATGAAGCATGATTAGTATGATAGTTTTGATCTGAAAAAATCCTTATATAATGAAATTTTTCCTTACCCGGTGAAATTTTACTTTTTTCATAGTCACCACGATGGATTTTAGAATTTCACCGGGTCATTGAGACAGGGGTTCATAAAATGAAAAACGATGGGAATTGAAGGATTGTAGCTATGTCTTGCGTTTGAAAAGTGGAATTTCAAACTCTTTCCGTTTCTACAATCATGGTCGAAATAGAATGAGAATTCCGGTTATTTTAACGTTTTTCAAGATTTAAAGTTTTGGCGAGAAAGTCGATTTTGGGCTATCTCTTTAACTTAATCGAATATTTCAATTTGGGAGGGGTTCGAAAATAGTCCAATAAGGCTCAGAATATAGCCTGGAATGGATCCTGAGATATCCTAAGTCTTAAGTCTAGTGTTAAAACACAGAGTTAAAACTCTACCCTTCAAACCTACTTTAGAGCACTTACAAATCGATTGTGGTTTCAAAACTTCCCGGTGTATTTCCCTTTTTTCTCAAATATTACGACCATGATTGTAGTGAATATAGACCAGACGAGACAGGGTAGTATGTACCCCCTACAAACACATGATGGCTTATCCATTGAGTTTAAACCAGAAGTAATTAATCTAACAGTTCGATTACCGGACTAATCGAACTTGATCGAACTTTGTCGAACTTGATCCAACGACAAAAAATTCGATTAAATTCGTAGACTAGTAAACCACGTCGTTGTATTTCGCTGCAGATTAAGCTTGCAATAGGATCTATTTCTATTTGTTCACTGAATACAACTTGTCTTTCCAATCCACTCTCTCGCGGCAATTTCTATTTTTTATAAGAAATCTTTATTATAAGCACTGTTGCCGCGTTCCTGTGTCCAAGGAAAGACAAACGCTTATATTAAATTCGTTAATCGAACTTTTAAAAAGCCGCTAAAATTGTGATTATATTATATTAAGTTCGACAAATTTCGACAACAAGAAATGTTCAACAAATTCGGCAAATGATTCTTTCCGCAAAGTTTTACGTGAGTTCTTCCTTTCATGAAAAGTTCGACAAGCTCGGCAGAACTCTGAAAGGCCCTGTAGAGATGAAACCCTTTCCTGGGAAACTGAAGCCAACTTATTTGCAGTTCGAAACTAGTGGTTTTCCCTGTGTCACAGCCCACTGGGACCCCATTCAAACTTCAAAAACTGGCAAAAATTTCATCTCCGTTAGGAAAATACCCTGGAATTTTAGCCCCGCTTGGAATTGACTTATATTTCATCCCCACTCGAAATCAAATGTTTCAAAATTGCACTCCAAAACCATCCCACTGGATTTTTTAACTTTTGAACAATAGAATTTCTATCTCAATTGAGATTTCAATATGAATTTTTATCCCCCTTGAGAGAAAAAAGTTCCACCGGGGTTGTGAGACAGGGGTGTTATTAAGAAGCTCCTTTCTGGTGCAATACTCTTTTTGGTTCAACTGTCAGTTGGCTGAGTTACCAAATTTTTACTCTAATTTTTAAAATTGTAGCAGCCAGAATATAGAATCTTGCACCAAAGATTCTTCTTGTTAGCAAATTTCTCAAAAGCTACACTGATTAAGAATTCTTTGACAATACAGAAAATCTGCCGCCTCTTTTTGTTATTTAGGTTCTTTCCTTTGGAAAGATGTAGAGATGAAGTTGATGTTAACCATAGAATTCGTAAAACAAGTAATGCTTTTGACTCGATATCACCTAAAGGCAAAGAGCTCAGCCTATCAATCGTTCATCATTCAAATTCTTCTACACATTACTGAAACCCGGTGTCTCACATAAAAGCTTTTATACCTCTCTTACATCCCTCAGAAAATTTCACCACATTTGCATCACCATATTTACTCACATGATTAGTACTGATGGCCTCCTACATCATCTATATTCCAGAAAGATTGTTCTACTAGTTAGATGCATATGAAGATTCATTGTTGTCTTGTCGATGGTCAGGCTTCGACTGTCCTTGCTAGAGAGAATGGACTCACTCGGCCCAATCTCCCAGCAAGGAACTCAAAGGAGAAGTGCACTTGGGGGGGGGCAGTAGATATCTAGACTAGTCACATGTTCAAACAATGATCTCTACTGTCTGGGTAAGATGGTAGACCTAGCTATATATATTATACAAACATATTATCCTACAACATATAACAATCATAATACCAAATAATAATATCAACTTAGTTCTGCTTCCTTACATACACCCCTGGTTCACTTTGAGTTGTTCCCAACTCAGCATTTTGTCAATACATGTGTGCAAGTTTATTATAAAATCATCCAAATCAACAGTTCAATACCAACAGAGGCCCCCCAGCGGCACCCCTAATTACGCCATCATGCAAAAAAATTTTCTCTATCACGCATCACGAAAATCGCTAAAATTTGTCATCACGCAAAAAATAGCGAAAAATAGCCCCAATCACGCATCACGCCTCAAATTTTTGCCCTATCACGCATCATGCCAAAATCTTGATCACGCCATCACGCCAAAAAAAATCTCTAATCACGCAAGAAAAAAGTCCCAATCATGCCATCACGCAAACCACTGGGGGGCCTCATAACAACTGTGATTAAACGTATGAACATCACAATAATCACCATACATACCACTGTTGGAAAACAAAACAATCACAATTCTTGGTTGAATACAACCATCATCCAAAACAAGCTAAAATGAAATTGGCTAACTTTATGGTAGCACCTGCATCCGTCTATTGTTCAAGGTTGTAGTATCACGTTTCGTGTGGATGGCGACAACGTGATGACAGCTGAGCATGCAGAGCGTGGAGAGCTAGGTTGAATGTCCAATTTTCCTCCAGTGGTCAAATGCATGGTGTGTCGATGTACGTCCAACCATTTCCGATAACATAAACAAAATAAAATTGAAGAAATTAGTCACAAAAATCTCCCCAAGCAAAACTAGCGAGAATTTGGAGTCAGGCTGCCTTTGCAATTAGGTTTAACCTCCCTTTGTAGCACACAGCTAGTTTCTGATTTAAAATCTTCCTTCCCTGTCTAAGTCCCTAGGGCTAGGAAGGGGCAAGTCTGTGAATATAAAGCATCAGCCCGATTTTATTTGGCCATCAAGTTTTAAGCCAAAACAAACATTGTAAGTAGCTACAAACTTTAACTTTTTCTTTCCAAATATCACAGTTAAACCTCTCCTAAACCCATGACCCCTTCGGAAGGAAACTATTTTTTTGCGGGAACTAATTTTTGCGGGAACTAATTTTTGCGGGAACTAATTTTTGCCGGAACTAATTTTTGCGGACCATCAAAATAAATTTTCTTGCGGAATTAATTTTTGCGGTCAGTTCTAGCATGAAATAAAAATTTTCAGGAATAAAAATCCTGTTGATACGTTTTGTACAAAAATGGTGCCAAGAAGAACACCAAACAACCGAAACCATGTACTAAGACCAGCAATGTTATTACAATTGACTGATTTCTTGAGGAGATAGTAGCATATCGCATAACTTTATATCTTCTGTTAAAAACTTCTTGTAGTTGTGATGTAATGTAATAGTTTATTTCAAGTTGACGAACAGGTAGCAACAAAGGCTAATAAAAGTCAACGCTACTTTACAATTTGTAAGGTGATTACAAAAAGCCGACACCGTCAATATAGGTCCGGCAGTTTCTACACGGGCATGATGTAGGCCTCCACTGCTTAATCTTTTCCTTAAAAAAACTAAGATCAACTATATCTCTATACTCAATCCGGAATTAATTCCCAAACTTTTGGCCCTGAAAATGAAAGTGACTCTGAACCGTGAAAAACAGAGTTTATTTCTCTTAATCTGAAGTAAGGTGTTTTGCGATTTACTTTGATATTTTCATCATGTTTGAAAATTTCTTTAGTTAGATCTGATATGTTATTTTTACATTTGAAAAGTTCTATTGCTAACAACTGAAGATTTTTATGGTGGAATTTGATTATTAGCAAAAAAAGCTTTGAAATAAAACTAAAAAAAAATTATCGTTACATTTATTTTTGCGGATGACCAATTTTGAAAAATTTTGCTGGAAATAATTTTGCAGTCCGTAGGTCGACAAAATTTTTGCCGGAACTAAATTTTGCAGTTTGGGGCCAAATCTGCAAAAACCGTAAAAATTAGTTCTCGCAAAAATTAGTTCCCTTAAGGTAGACAGGGAGCTTTTATAAATGTTCTGTTTTCAATGTGATTTTCTTTCACATAATTTCAATGCATGGCTTTTGCCTGTGGTGTAAAAACTTTCAGTTCTGTCCCACGAACAGCTTTCCAATTGCGGATTTGTCCCCTGAGGGATCAACAATCTGCCCCAGGGCCGTAGAAATATGCAAAAAATACCTACATTTATAAATAAAATGTTTTCCTTACTTGCAGGGTAATCAACATCCAAGTCCAATCATGATCACCAAAACCAACAACCCTCTGCTACCAATGTGAAAAAGTGGAAAACGCTAGTGTGGACTGAGTGAGATTGAATATATTATACATACCTATACTATATTATACAAACATATTACCCATGTAACCATGAACTTGATGTAACATGTAATACATATTATACTATAACATATAAAAATCATAATACCAAATCATAATATCACCTTGGTTCTGCTTCCTTACACATGGGTAATATGAAAACAGACTATGGGTTGCAAGTATTTGCATTAGTATTTGAACATAAAAGTTATGTTTTAGGTTCTTTAACACTTTTTCGAAGAATTGCCTTTATAAATTGCTTTTTAATCAAACCCTATAAAAGTAATTAAGAATTTAATTGCAAAAATGACGCTATGAACCTTAAAAAGACGTTAATAATATGCTGCATTACCTTCTTTTTGCCACCGGAAGAAGCCTAAAGCTTCTGAGGATGGCATTCATAGCTTCACCCGTAAGGAAGTTGGGCAAACATCTCATAATTTTGCGCGCGTTTTTCAGTATTTTAGTTCCGCTTAACGGTAGCATTCTTATCTTACGGTCTCTCTTTTGTTTTATCATCATCAAAAAGACTTTTCCGGAGTCTGTTTTGATCTGATTACTCATTTTGAATCGTCAGTTTGTCTTTTTCTTATCCCTGGAGAGTTAAATGAATCTAAGGAAATTCCCATTTCTGGGAAATTCCTTTTTTATACCACAAGTAGTTATTAAGCGCTCTTCATAGGCTGAAAATTATTACTCTACTCGAAGTATTCGAACAGTTACGTTGCTAAACGTGTACATTAGTAAAATAACATTTGGAAGAGCAATATCTTCAGTTATATAGGCTTTTTATAGTAAAAACCAGTAAGTCATCTGATTCTGGCTGGGCTGCTCTTAAATTTATATGAGTTTTTCAGCCATAAATGTCAATATTAATTAAAATGGAAACATGTACTTCTCAGTAATTTCTTAAATTCAGATTCTTCTTAATTTGTTCTTAGGTTTTGGCCAAATTTCAGTCTTGTATTCTTATGAAATTGTTCTTATAAAAAACGTGTAAGACAAGGAAACGGATGTCACTCTAAGTAGACTGTAAATCACTCCCTTGACACATTTGTTAGCATTTGAAAGAATTTTGTTTCAGATGAGAGGTCACTCTTAACAAAAAATATTGTAGGGCTAAGATCATTCCTTTTGAACGCAAATTCAACTCTATGTGTTCGTTTTGCTGCGGTGGCACCTTAATGAAAGTTATGGCTAGTATAAAAAGTGCTAAGTTTTAATGGGTAATTAACCTTTTTGTTTCGAAGTTTTTTCGAAGAATTGGACTGATTTAAAATTTTCGGTAAAATTTTCTAAATTGATGCTTCAAAGTTATGGCTGTTTTCTATGAAAAATTGGGATGAAAAATTGCTCAAAAAGCACTATCTTTAAGAGACAAAAAAGCTTCTAAAATATTTTTCCGAAAATATATTTTTAATTCGGTAAAAATACACCATCTACCGCAAAAATATTTTCAAAATGTTTTTTCTTCGCCGAAAATAAGCTCTTCAAAGTTGAAATACTCTTCTTCGCAAAAGTCTTCATTTTCTTCTTCAAATTTCTTCATTGCGATTCTTAAACTTTCAGACTCAAGGATAATTGGCCTAACAGAAAATTTATAATATGCCACAGTTTTGCGTGCAACATAAAGTAAAAATTTATATTTTGTACGTGGCAAATTTTAAAAATTCACTATGGTCAGAGCCCTTAAGGTGGACTAACTTTCGAGAGGTTGTCCGAATACAGACTGATTTTTTTAAATATTCTCAGAAAAAATTGAATTGAAGGAATATTCAGTCGTCAGATTTTCACATTTACGAATTGATTGATGTATTATAACTCACGATTTCTTATGGGGTCCGAAGCCTACTAAGAAAAAAACTCAATCGGGCCTGTCAGTGAGCGCTGGTACCTATGGGTGGATATATGATCGAACTCTCTTTGCTTGCAATTTGAGAATCGCGCGTGTGACCATATAACTATTTTGCTTGCAACTTGCGAATTGAGTGACCTGCCTCGATCGCTTCGCAAAACTCTTTTTTCTTTTCAATTCATCATACAAAATCATATAACAAGAATGTGTGGAAACCTTGTTGCATATAAAATCTTATCTATTCGAAATCATCTCAACTGAGAAGGGAGGATCTGGAGTATGAAATTTTATTTTCTTTGAATAATGCTGTACTCCTGTAGACTATTTCTTCTATATAGGTCCTATATGGTACACGGGGTTTCTGCCCTAACTCTGTGACCATAGTAACTCCCCAACGAAAAACATGCCCATGCCCATAGAAGAAAAAACACATTATTTTCTTTGTAATTTGGTGTTAGGGTCTTTCAGCACTGAGCATATTCTGGACAGCGGATAAATTGCTCTCGGGTACCTAATAGCCGTCCCCCCCGCTAATTAATTTTTCGAAATATTTCCACCACATTCTTATTCCATCCCCCCCCCCCCGCTTATAAATTTTTTGGAAAATGTGTTTGAAAGTTCCCTTTTTTATCTCAATTTGCTGTATTAGCCTCCTTTTCAAACATTTTCCACCCAGGACATTTTTATTCCAACCCCCCCCCCCCGCTTATTAAATTTTGAGATTTTTTCCAACCCTACTTATTCCAACCCCCGGCTATTAGGTACCCGATAGTACAGTGTTTGTACAGTGGTTATATAATAAACTTTTAGTTTGCATGTTAATGTTGTGTTGTGTGTACAATGTCTCTGTTGTAGTGACTTTCGTAAGCGTACCAACAGCGTAGAACAAGTGACAGTGGGCACGAAGTGAGATCACTTTTAGAAAGTGTGTGATTCGCCCCTACTGGGATGAAAACCTGTCGTACTCTTTATGGCCAAACAGAAGTTCTTTTGCTTTTTTCGATCAGGCGAAACCATGGATTACCTCTCTGCCCGTTACGCTGGAAGGTCCATACATTTCAATGTTTATTTGTTTTACTATATCTCATTTTGTTGGTTCGACTGCATTCATAGTAATATAGAATAACAATGTCCAAGTTCCAGTATGTTATCGTATCAGGTTCGTTTCGTAAGTTCAGAATGCTCAGGGTCTTTTCTGCAGTATGGTGACGATGGTAAACGGGTAAATGAGTACGTTTTGTTTGTCGTTTGTTCGATTTTAATCTTGGCTCACTGTCTCCGCTTATCGTTGATACAATACATAAAAAGAAATAAGATTTATGTAAGTAAGGTTAATGTCCAGAGCCGAGACCCGAGATGTTGTTTTGGAAAAGATCTACCATCTTTAAACCCGTTCATGTTTATTCTGAGCATGCGTGCTCAGATTCTGAGTATGCGTGCCCAGATCTCTCTAATGTCTGACCGCCCATACGCCCTACTATTCAAGGGCGAGGTCGTGGAGAAACAAATTTTCCCTCAATCTTGACTGCGCGAAAATACGCGTAGCGAAACAACAGTAACACTAACAGATGGAAGAGTAGTCTGAAAAGGTCAAAAAATGACGAACTAATATTTTAATTCTAATTAAAGTGGAATGAATTTTATTTGGACGGATTCCACTATGCGTATATCCCTTATCGTCTAAAACGTTCATGCAGATTTATGTGTTCTTTCTTAGGTGCCAAGATTTTATCAAAGCCATATTTCTTATTTGTACTTCTCCTTCATTATTCTAAGCCTTTTGGGATGACTTTCGAGCTATTTAGCTGTCGCAGCTTGTTTTATATTGTACCTTCAAAAGTTCTCTTCTATCCCGTTTGGTTGCTGGAGTCTTTGCGGTCTTTCTTTCCATGCTTCGTCCAGGTTAACCTTGAATTGGAACACGGTTTAGGTAGATTATTCTGAGGACCAATTGTTCGATATTAAGGTGAATTGTGATGAACTGTTCACCTCTCACACCATCTTTTGGGATTCGCTCAACGATTTGAAGGTCGTGTTCATGTTTCCTTGTGACACGTGTCTGGTGCTGAAAGGCTTTGTGTAGTGAAGATCTGATTTAACGTTGAAATGTTTACATATTTCAATCATGTCGTTCCGCTCTCGTCTATATGTAAGCGTCGGAAGATCGAGTCTGAGCAAATGTTTTAGGTGTTCTAAGTTCTGGAAACCGTCGATCAACTTACTTGCTTTCCTTTGAACATTTTCTACGGCTGTGATATTTCTCTTCAAGCAAGGTGTCCAGACTGCTTAACCATATTCAAGGTGAGGACAAACATGCGTTGCGTGTAGGGCCTTGAACACATCTTTATTTGGGTAGGAGAAGCTTCTGCGAATCAAACCAACAATATTATTTGCCTTCTTAAACTTGGTTACGATGTATGGTTCGAAAGATAGTGGCTCGTCAAAAGTAACCCCGAGGTCTTTCTCTTCTTCCACATGTTCAAGTATTTTGCCATTGAGGTTATGGATGTGCATGAATGATGTTGCGGAATTTACCGAGTGTTTTTGGGATGGAAAGTTGAGAACCAGCTTTTATCATTTATCTTTATATCCTGTTGAAGAAGCTCGGCGTCAAAGGCGCTTCTTATCCTCTTGAAGATCTTAGTGTCATCAGCAAATAACAGCGCGTTGGATTTAACAGTTTCTGGGAGGTCATTGATATATATGACAAACAGTAAAGGGCCGAGTACACTGCCTTGTGGGATACCACTTAACACATTCGAGGGTTGCGATTTCGCACCATTGACGGGTAACAGTTTGAGTACGTTTATTCAAGAAACTTCTTATCTATTCCCATATTTTCCGCCTATACCATATGCTTTGACCTTCTTCATCAGCGTCAGCACAATCTGTTAGAAATCTAAGAATTTGCGTAGTAGTCGATCTACCTTGCAAGTTTTCGGCAAATCATAATATCTTGCGTACAATGTCGATCATGTTATCACTTTAGAACGCCATACACATGCTATACATTGCATGTTACGTAGGGTAACTCTTCCTTGATTGAAAATTTTTTTTCGCAAAAAATAGATTTGATGAAGAAGAAAATGAAGAATTTTGGAAAGAGAAGCTTATTTCCGGCGAAGGAATGATTTCGATTAGATTTTGGCATCAGTATTTCAGATGCAGAAAGAAAAAATAGAAAAAAGTAGAAAAAGACAAAACTCAACCCTCTCAGATAAGACTTTCAAAGTTTAATAAATTTGCCACTCTAGCACGTATTTCTGACCTATTGAGATCCAGAGATCCAGCCCAGTGATATGTCCGTGTACCCCATTATGCCTGAGTGAACTCCCCTCCGGAATGACAGTTTTCTTGAACATCCATTCTTCCATTACATTACCGATTTGCATTCGCCGTAAACAGTATTCACTCGGCCATTCGGTCTTTGAGATTTTTGTTCTCGTTTGATTGTATTGGATTCCTGGTCATAAAGATGTGTGCCATATTATGTACCATTTTGGACATCTTTCGTTCATATCTTTTCAAGACAGAAAAATGTGATAATTGATCTTGAACATTTTTTCAAAATCTCTTTTTCAGGTCCTGACTTGAATGATGACCAACAAATATTGTTTGATCCGGAGGGGGGATACTACCCTTGCCGAACGACGGGGGCACTCCGTTGAGGTTCGAAAAATGGACCCTACGTGGGACTTGTGACCCTGAATGAGACTGAAATTCCAAAATGTTCTCAAATGTTCTACTTTTTCCCCCAATTTTCCATAAAAGGCACCTTACGACGAGGGACTGATTTTTCTATTTTGGTTTGTTTGTGACCCTACGTGGGACTCATGGAGGCGCATCCTCGTAACCCATTTTGCCTTAGTTCCCCCGGGTCATTGACGCGTTATTTCCCGCTGATGTTGCTTGCTGTCATCAATAATATAATGAGTAAGTGTCTATTCATGATATTCATGATGTAGTGTTTTATACGGAAGCACACAAAATAATCCGGAACTAGTGGCAAAATTTGCCACTAATCTTTTTTTATTTTGCCACTAGTTCCGGGTTATCTCGGGTGCTTCCGTATTAAAGACTACGTCATGAATATCATGAATACTACATGTATCTCCTAAAGTAACAGAAATGAATTTTTTTGGCCATACACTGATCAAACTTGAATACAGAAACACCCCTGTGTAAATTTTTTGTTTCAAGTTTGGGTAAAAAACTTATCGAAAACTCAATGGGGTTAAGAACTCTTAGGCTAAAAATGACCAAAAATAGGCAAACACGGCGATCTGTAACTGGATTAATCGAATTAAAAATTTTTTGGTTTTGTCAAATTTTGAAAAAATGACTTAGAATAAATATTCTCTTTTTCTTTTATTCTTTGAAGAGCTTAACCTTTCCAGCGCGCAAGGTTTATAAAATTCCGCGCTGTGGAAGGGTTCAACAAAAATTGTAATAACTTCAAAACTAAAAGTCTTTAGGTAAAAAGTAAATACTTTCTGAAAAGCATAATAAATTGTCTATCAAATAAAAAAAATTAAAACTCAAAAAATCAATCTCAGCTGAAATGGCAGGACTGGAAACTAGAGTCTTTTTTTTCAACTTTTTCGCTTATGTCACTTTTTCGGTACTTTTTGAATCAATAAAAAAAAAAATGGGGGAAAGTTAATTATATTTTTTTTCTTTGATTCTGCATTGTAGATTGGACTTATAAGAATGAGAAAACCAAAGGATATCATCAGAAAAACTCAAAATCAAAAGATATTCAAGTTTGGGCATATGCCATTTTCAGCGAAAAAATCTAATAAAATCTCAATTTTAGCAAAAAATTGAAATAATCTATGAAATGATTCATGGAAGCTACAAATGGGGAAAAAATATTAGAAGGGGTCAAAAACCACTATTTATAAAGCTAACAAAAGACTAAAAGTAAAATAATAATCTGAATTGAGGCTGGGTTCAAGTAATACAGGCTAGAGATTTACTGGTTGACGGTAGCGGTATAAGTCTAAAATTTGGATTTTCAAACAATTTCGGAGTGAAAAGTTAGATTTGATAAAGGACAAAGCCTGGCCTTCAGATTATAAACAACGTATAATATTTTAGCAAATAAAACTCCTTATCCCTATTTCAAGCCCCTATAGCATGTCTAATGAATAAATTCTACAGCGGAGAACGATAGAGAATATCCTTGGACTATCGGTAACGAATATCAACAACAAGTAAAGAATATCAATGACAAGTAGAGATTATCTTATTCCTCTTCAGAGTCTTCAGATTGGCCTTCCTCTACCACAATAACCACATCATCAGAAATATAATCAAGTTGAGTGTGATAAATTTCAAAACAATTTTCAAAGCATAAGGCAACACCGCAGAACCGACACCAAAAACGCACGTCTTTTCGGATTCCGCGCTTGTAGCAACGATGGCACTTTCTTTGTGGATTATTTTTTCTCGGTGTTGGAGGAATGGTAGTGATAAAATGGCGTTCAATCAATCTCATTAGGTTGGGACCAGCATTGGGGCCGGCTTGAGGAGGATTCATGCCAAAGTGGTGATGTGTGATTATATCCTCGATTATTTTCATTTTGAATTGAAGATGCGTGGTGATTTTGTCGTCGCATGAAATCTTTGAATAGTAAATAAAACTGTTATACATAGCTATATCCATGAAAAGTTCAGCAAGCTTTCTGTACCATTTGATCCCTCGATGCTGGGAGGAATAAGGAATAACAACACGGCTTAGCAGATCCACACCCCCATGGTGCGGTTGTAATCACAAATGACGTCGGGCTTGTAGACAGTTTCTTGTGTTGCGTAATTCTTCTTGCCTGAGTCAACAAGAGTACCAAGGTGAATTGTAGAAAGCATGCTTACAATCTTTTCTTTCTTCGTTTTCGTGGTATCATTCCACCTAAGAACCATGAGGTCATCGTTAAATTTCACTTTTGGACCATCTTCTCGTGTAGGTTTCCACCACCAAAAGTCCCACGGTAATTCAGCCTTTGCGCGTAATGTCCCATAGCAATCTGTCCTGGCTTTTAGGAGACAGTTTGCAACCTCTGGGGATGTGTAGTAGTTGTCAAGTGTCACACTGTGGCCTTTTCCCAAAAGATCACCTAACAGACTCAAAACAACTTTAGATGGATTCTTGAGATCCTCAAACTCGGTAGGGAAGTTAAAAACACCAGTAGGTGGAGTGTAAACTGTTGTCGCACCGGTGTAAATGATGAAATTCGATAGATAACCACTTCCACTCTCGCAAAGCATGTATAGCTTGACACCATATCTTTCACGTTTGTTTGGTATATATACGCGAAAGGACAAACGGCCTTTCCACAATGATAAGTATTCATCTATTGCGACTTCTTGTTGTGGTGTGTAATTACTTTTGAATTTAGCAAGGAGATAATCCATTGTACTGCGCAGCTTTCTGAGACTGTCGTCTGCTTTTTCATCTTCTGGGGCAGTAAAATGAATCATTTTTCTGATCTGTTCAAACCTATCTCTCCTCATTAGACGTGGAAAGATGGGTGTGGCAAAGAAGTGATTTTTGCTCCAATAGAGATTATATTCAGGTTTCTTTATGACCCCCATTAGCATAGTAACAGCTAAATACATCCACATTTCATCGGTAGTTACAGGCTTCCATAATTTGAAAAGACTCTTTTTTGTAGCAGCAATACGCTGTTGAATTTCTGGTGTGTTTATAATAATATCAGCATACTGGTTGGTTGAATACGCTATATATTCAACAAGGTCATCGGTAACAAAAATTTTAAATACACTGANACTTTTTTGAAAAAGGCCAAAAATTTCATCATTTTTTTCTGGAAATTTTTTCTTTCAAAGGCAATTTCTCGACAAGGACGAACGATTCAGGTATCAACTTTGGTACCGTTGGAAAGCTCTTTCTCTCAGCTACAAAAAATAGCGGATTTCTTTTCTCTGAATCCCAAGTGGTCAGGAGTTATGACCAAAAGACTGTGTATCGGTAAAATGGCCTTTTCAAAACGTATATATACGTATTCTGGCTTCTAAGGGTTAAAAGTGAAAAATATTCATTAAATCCGATTAAGACGGTTGCTCTTCTGCTTTAAATAGACATTAAAGGATAAAGATATGCCAAAAACTTGATATTTATTACGATTTCGATGTTTTATAGGTTTAAATTTTTTTTGAGAATTTTATGGAAAAATCAAACAAAAAGAATCATTTTTAGTCCTTTTGACTGAAATTTACACAAATATTCTTTTTCGAAAATCAGGCACAAAATTTTGGGAATTATTAATTTGCATCTTTGTGCAAAAATTGAGAATATTCCTATGATCTGTCCTGAAAAAAACTGGTAGCGAACAAACCAAAAAAACTAACAGAGTGTTCTAGTTGGTTGGTTCCCCTCAATTAAAAATTAAAAAAAATTCCTCTGCCCCCCCCCTTTAGTTCCCCACCCTAAGGTTTTTAAAATAATTCCCCCACCCTTGGGATTATTTTTGATTTTTTGCTCATAACATAATACTGTTTCTAATTCATGTTATCTCGTCCCTATACACAAAGAAAAATGTAAATTGTCACCACTTCGAATATAAAACATTATTACATGTTTTTAGCTTTTTAGAAGTTGAACAGATATATTTTATGTTTTATTTTTGACACCAGAGAACAGAAAATTTTTTTCCTCAGATTTTTTCTCCCCACTCTCGTTTTTTTGGAGCCATTTTTCTCCCCCTCCTTTTGATTGCCCCCCTCCTAGAATAACTAAAGAATATTATTTGGTTGAAATTGAACAGGGATATTTTAATGTGGGACTTCACTTTTTATTGTAATAAAAGGAAAAGTGAAACTAGGAAAACAGTGAATTTGAGCAATTTCTCGAGAGATTTCAGTGAAAAACTCTTAAATTTAATACCATTTTTCGAGAGTTTTGCACCTTTGTTATAAAAGTAAATTCATCAAATGTTGAACGGTGAAAAAGAATGCGGCTAATATATATTGATTTTTCCCGACATGTTTCGGACTCGGTCCGTTCTCAAGGGAATGATATTTCTGTAGAAAAAAAAAGGGTTTTATACAAAATTATTTGACGTCAAATTGGACAAATACGTCATTTTAGGCGATTTCGGCTTGAAAATGGGTTGGTGTAAATGGGGCCATCTGATAAGTTGAATTTGGTCTAAAATGAACGTGTAAATCAGACTTAGGCGCTCGGTTGGAGAAGATTGAGTTCTTGGTTCAACCCATGAGGTGCGAGGGTTCTCAGTTTTTTGATCCAGAAGTTTTCTCTCTGTAGTATTAATTTTATAGTTTATAGTTCATGGCAAAAGTTTATATTTTTTGTGGTAGACATAAAATGTGAGAATTAGTACACACAATAAAAGATTACGTAAGGTATTAGATTTGGAAGATTTAAATGAAAAAAAGTCAATTCCGCAAAAACTAATATTAAGCTATATCAGATTTTTTTTGACTGGAACTAATTTTTGCGGGCAGCAAATATCCTAAAAACTTTTAATTTTGGCGGGAACTAATTTTGGCGAATGACAGCGTAAATCTGTTCTATTTTGCCTTATTTTGAGCAATTTTGATGAGTTTCAGGGGTTATTTAGGCAAGGAAACAAAAAATTTAATTTTGACAGGAATTTATTTTGGTGAGTGGGCAAAATATTTAATTTTGGTGGGAACGAATTTCGGCGAATTTCGTCTAAATTCGCCAACTCTGCCAAAATTAGTTCCCGCCAAAATAAGTTCCATTAAGGTTAGAATTCACCTGAAAACTTACTTGAAAATTTGGAAACTTCGAGCACAGCTTCATACATAATTTTTGGTTATGGAATACTTGCTGACATGGCAGTTCCTTTTTGATGCTAAAAAAAGAAAACAAACTTTAAAAATGTTGGTTCGCAGTCCCGTTTACAGTTGGGTAATATTGAAATGAAAACGAGGAGCTAAAAGGAACTTCAAGATTCTTAAGCTTTAAGATAGTACGAGACGGATACAATAAAGGTTCTGGGAAAAATTTTCTTTAAAATGCTTGTAAATATCTATTTGGTAGATTGGTAGCTTTTCAGGTAGGTGACAGCAAACTAACATTTCAATTAGAGCTTTATTAGGTCAACAAAGGGACAAATAGAGAAACTGATCTTAAAGAAAATAGCTTCAAACATCTGATTTGTGGTACCACATCGATTATCTTCAAAAATTAAAAAATCTTAGATTTTTTAATTTTTTAGAAAACCTTGATACAATTTATAGTCTGTTGCAATTGGATTATTACTTTTTAAAGGTTTGGGTCTTTTTGAGCTTACCAGACTAAAAGATTACACTCACCTGAAAAATTGCTTGAAAACTTGCAACACAGTCTACTGCTTGTTATGGTGGGTGATTGATGAACGGATCATTGAGTGATAGCTGCTACTTTCCACTTCCCATCACATTCTAAATTATAAAAACAAAGGGTAATATATCAATTTTCCTGTTGATGACATTGAGCTTGTTGCTTCAGGTACCTGAAACTAGATGGTCTTTAGGTCTTTTAAGTATGTGTACATCCTTCTTGACACATTCTCTTTAATTGGTCAACAAATTTTTATACCTCAAAAGTATAAATTTTCTGAGCTAGTAGTTTTTTTCTTTCTAATGTTAAAAATTTAAGTTTTAAATTTTTCTGACTTTAACTTCAAAAGTAAATTGAAATGCGATTTTTTTCAGTTACCTGTAAATCGAAGATGAACAACTCAATTAGATATAAACCCCCAGCTTGCTTTAATTTTAAGTTTTCTTTTGAGAATTTTATAAAAAAGAAAGAAGATGATAGCTAAATGCTATGGGTGACTTTAAACTTCGTTAGAAGTAGTATGGTAAAGTAAAATTTAATTTTTCTCTACGTCTTTTTTAAGTTTTTAACGAGATTATTGGTCAGTCCTGGTGACCCTTCAAATCTGTTCCGCGATTTTTTTCCCGCTGGTCGTCGTCATCGTTAAGACTCCTCAGTCTAATTCCGATTTTCCCGATTTGACTTAGAAAATCCGAAACAAGAATTTGTATGCGCCGAGCTGCGCTTTAATTATTACATCAGCCGTTATCTCCCTTATATTGCGCCACCTCTTCCGAAGCGTACTGTGAACTATTTTATTAAATGTTAAAGCTGATTCGCACTAGTAGCTGGCTAAGTTGTTTCAAATCTCATGACACTCATGGACAAGAAGCAAGAGGATCTCGATCAGTCTCAACGGTCAACTTTCATCATCTTCTTGAGGTGAGAGTACTTGGTTTATTTCAAAGTTTATTATTGATTCATTGTCAAGGTTATTTTCAAAAAAGATAGCATATTCATAGTTCTTTTACATACTTGGTGGACGCCGATTTCACTTGAATGCCAATCAATGTCTGGTAGGTTAAAGTCACCACCAACCCACACAGATATGTTTTTGTGTTTTACTATTATCTTTCTCAAACTGTCAATTAGTTCCTGGTTCTGCTCTTTGGAATTATACATCGTACGATAACATGCTGTGATTAAAATAGGTTTTTCAAATGTTTTTATCTTAATGGATACAATTTCTCCTGCTTTCGACGTGATTACTTTGACTATCAAGCTTTCTTTGTAAATGATGATAATACCTCCTTTGCCATCAGTTCTGTCCTGGCGCGAAGCAGTGTAATGTTTCGGTAGGAATTTCTTGTTGAAGATATTACAAGATAGATGTGTTTCTGATCCTATGTATAAGGACATCAGTGCCATTCTGTGTGATTATTTTTTCCAAAAGTTTACTTTTGTTGTAGATACTCTGAAAGTTGCAGATGCATAAACGAAGTCTTTTGGCTTTGGACTTTTTTGGTGCAATGTCAAAGGAACAATCAGCTGGTGCTTCTTCGTCTGATGAAATGGATGATATTGAGGTGTCAAATATGCTTGGTGTAACGTCTTCAGTTCACATTGGGCGCAAGTCCATTCAAGGTTTCCATCATTAACATATAGCAGTCATATACCTGGTCCCCCGCGGATACACATATACAATGGTGCCATTGATGACAAGTGTCGCATGCGATTGCCTTTTTTGAGCTTTTCACTGCTTTAGAGCATTCTGCACAAGGCAGTTTGAGTTTTCCAGGTCCAGGGTTGACTTCCACTGTTCCGCTAATCACAAGTAACAGTTGTTAGAGTAGAGCAGCTGGACGCATTTGAAATGACTGAGGACATTTTTCCTGGTAGAAAGCAATCCACATGACATAAATATCAGTCATTGATGTAAGCCTACAGCACAACAATGATTGTCCTTGGATTTTCTCATTTGACATTTGCAGTCCAAAAAGGAAGGCAATGAGAGCTCGAAGTAGGTACATATTTTCAAAAGCAGAGTAATTGCAAGACAAAAATTGTAAAATAACTAAAGAGGTACCTGCTCAGCTGCACGCCGATTCCAAACCAGGCGTACAGCTGGTCCAAGGTTATTTGCCAAGACCTCAAGTCTGCAATTTTTGAAGCAATTGTCATGGAAGATGTCCAATTCCAGTTGGATCCAAAGTCTTCAACGGTTCGAATGTTTCTGCTGGATTCCAACAACACCAACCAGGGGGGGTCGGTGTACTAGAAGGTGGCATGTATGTGTACTACAAGGTATTTTTCAAAACTTGACACCCACCCACCCCTGAAGTACACAATACTACATGGAAAAATCCAAAAACCACCCCATACCCCTATTTACTACCGGGTAGTACCTGGAAAAAAAACAAAACTATCACATGCCCCCCATTTATTACCGGGCACTACCTAGAAAAATCCGGAAAATAAAGAAACATTTTTCCAAAAATTGGGAGCTCGGGAAAACCCTTTCTCAGAAAATCAGGAACTCGGGTATTTGGGAAAACTTTTTTCCAAAAATCGGAAAAACAGGAAAATTTTATCAAAAATCCAAAATGCGTGAGAAAACAAACTTTTCAAAAGTTACGCGAGACCATGTGGAAATGCATGAGTATTTCAGTGGGATCTAGTAGGATTTCAATTCATTTCAAGAATTTTGGAAGAATGATCTTGGACAAACTTGGCTTGATCAATTTATAATAGAACAACTTTACATTTCTATTTTAGCAGATAATTTCTGAACCTTTTTGTTTCCACACTTTTAACATCGATTTTGGACCCAACACCCTTATGTTGGTACACAGGTAGTAAAAATCAAATTCGATTTTGGACCCAACACCCCAATTATAGTACACAGGTAGTACATGACAAATTTTTTTCTCAAACACCTTCCCACCCCAGGATACATGCCACCTTCTGGTACACTGACCCCCCCTGCACCAACAAGGAACTTCACACTTCTCAAGAGTGCCAGGTTGATCACAACCCTGTTTGTGCTGTCTTTGCTGGATTTCACAGCATCTACCATTCTTTTTTGTTTTTATTTGCTTAAACTTAAACTTTTCACTAATTCTTAATGGAGTTAATTTTTTTATCTGTCTGTCTCGGCCAATAATGACCAGGTCCAGTTTTGTCAAGTTACAAAACTGTTAAAATAAAAACAATGATATTCGGCCAATGTAAGACAGATCTAGGTCGATATGGACCGGTCCAGGCCGATACAACCGGTCCAAAACGTTTTATGGAAGCCGAAATACTCATTATAAGCAAAATTGTTTTCATACAGTTTTTTCATTGTAAATGACATACTCCCTCGTATTTCATAACCTTGACTCACTCGCTCTTATGAAGACATTTAGAAAACATTGTTAGAAATCCTCCTTAGAATAGAACTGCATTATGTCCGTTCGTTAGTTTATTTGGGCATCCCTGTATCATTTACATATTCAGACGGTGTTAATCGAATGAATCAAACGGTGAATCAATTGAATGCAATCCAACACAATCAAATATTATTACCCAGGATTTGCCGTTCGATTGAAACGATTACATTCAATTGATTCAATTGTATTTTATTTTAATCACTCTCGTACCGTACTTACGCGCTAAGTTGTCCACCCTAAAAAAGCTCTAAAGGAGTGATCAAATTTAATTCAATTACATCAATTGAAGGTAATTTACAATAATCGAACCAATGGAAGGTTACTCAACACAATCGAATACAATAAATTTTACCCAAGAATCGGCCGTCTAATTGAGATTCGATTGCATTCGACAATTACATTGTTATGCCACTAATTTGTTTTTTTTTGTTCCAGACATTTGCTAGACTGGGAATCTATGCTATGATTTCTTATTCTATATACTGATGGCGAAATGTATAGCATGGTACGGGCTGAGAGTTTGAATTTCTCAGATCCTAATTACGGTTGAAAACATAGCCAATCAAATTTTGTTATTCTTTTACTGGTCACACTTTCTTAGAGAAAGCACAACTTTCGAAATTTGGTTTTTATTTTAGTAAGTGAGGACAGCTCTAAATTCGAATTTCCCACTGTAAAAAATCGTCCAATATCCAGACGATCTCAATCGAACGGAATCGACGATCGAACCAATCGAACCAAATCGAACGCAATCGACCGATTGAAATTCGATTGTCGAACGCAATCGAATCTCAATCGAACGTCAAAATTTTGGGTAATATTCGATTGGTTCGATCGACTGGTTCGATCATCGATTCCTTTCGATTGAGATCGTCTGGCTTTATTTTTGCAGCTTCCTAACATCCAAGCTCACAAACATCACAAGCCGAATGAAATTACTTTCAATTTCCCATAGAAATTATGCGATGAACAATCTGTGAATCTGGGGGTCAATGAATCGACCATCGAACGCAATCGAACGCAATCGAACATCAATCGAACGCAATCGAATATCAATCGAATCTGAAAATTGCAGTAATATTCGATTGAGATTTGATTGCGTTCAACAATCGAATTTCAATCGTTCGATTGCGTTCGATTTGGTTCGACTGGTTCGATTGTCGATTCTGTTCGATTGAGATTGTCTGGCAATATTGGACTCACAGCTCGAACCCGTCTTGCGTACATCAAATTATAAAAAAACACACGACGGGTCTCCTGTCTAGACATTCGCATGTGTTCCACTACAGATTTTTTTCATATATTTCGATTTAAAAGCCTACTTTAGCCATTCCGGGTTTGCTTGTTTTTTATTTGACGCTTATCAAAATCTTCAATTTTAGGTCAAACTTTGACAAGCAATTGTTCTTTGTGTAGTTGAGCTATAAAATTAATTCTTTTTGAGTAATTTAGAACTTTCTTTTAGCTTTCCAACCATATATAATATGTAGGTGTAATATTCTACACTTTTGTCTAAAAATTCGTTTCAACTAAGGCCATTTTTAGAAAAATTAGATCTGCGGGACACAAAAAATTTCACAACTCATCTTTGATTTCAAAGCGCTGCGGAGGAAAAAATGTTCAGACAGTGAAACTTTCCATATTTATCAGAAAATACCTGAGAAATCCAATGGTGCTACTCTCTGAAATTAATTCTTTCATTAAAGTTATCATTTTTTACTTTTCATACTTTGACAAGCATTTTCAGCCTGAAAATGAGGACTAGAATTATAGAGAGTGAAACCACTGAAAAATTTGACCCTTTTTTAGCCTAAAACAGTTATTTATATGCCATGGGGAATTTTTCCTCCGCAGCTCTTTGATTACAAAGATAGGTAGGTTCAGCAATTTTAACTTCCGCTTTATAACGTTTTTATTGTTTTTTTGCAATGCAATGTCTTCTTTTTCAAAAAAATGTCTTTTCATTTCTTCCTTGAAGTGTTAGCAAGCCATTACAAAAAGAATTTGATCAAAGTCTGCAGTCAAAATGAAGATATCTGGAATATCTTGACTCAATACAAAAGCTTGAATTTTCAATTTTCGCAGCATATTTCGGTGCCATTTTATATGCCATTTCTGGGCTAAATTGTCAACCTAAAATGTCTAAAAAGGTGCTATTTTAGCGGAACCAAAATCTCAATATCTCCGGAACCGCTTATCATTAGGAGGTGTATGACCCCTCATTTTTTTTCTTTTTTGAAGCTCTACAAGATGAACTAGGTTTGATTGCCACCAGAATAGTTTCAATTTGACCCTGGAATGGCTACCTACTTGGTGCAAGAGAGAAATACACCTTTCCCGTAATTCAAACTTTTCAGACAGAAAGAAATGGCCGGGAAAATGTGCACTCCACCGTTGTGTATAAAATTGTTTTGGAGGTAAACGAACGGGTTTTTGCTTGCGAGGGGTTAGGGAAAGTGAGTTTTCAAACGGTGGAGAGCACCATAAGCTATAATAATGTGTGTGCATTAGTTTTAAGAATTAGGGTGGCCGAATTGCTGTCCCATGTTTTGCTAGATAGTCCCAAGTTAGAGCAGTTGATGGTACTTCGATCACAATCGAACGTTTTGATTAGTTATCGTCTGTAGATAACGTCTATTCATGCAATCAAAAAGTAGATTTTCATGATCATGTTCACACAAGTTTTTTCAATTTTCACGCATTCATGCAAACTGCTGGGGAGCCTGTATGGTTTAAAAATAGAATGGCCCAATCGCATACTGTAGTGAGCTGGACTGTCGATTGCATGTTCGATATTGATTCCGCTCGATTGACAGAGATCGAGATTGTCTCAACTCTTGACAGGGTTTTTAAAATGAAGAAAAAAATAAGCTCTTACCATTTAAGTTTATTTCGAATGCGGCATTTCCTCGCCAACTGATTGTTTTGTCCTCTTTGTAGTGATGGCTACTGGCTAGATACATGGAACCCTGACACTGCTGCATTTATGTTGCATGGCTGGTTATGATGTAGCCTAGAAATCTAAGCTAGTTTGATTCAGTCACTTGGATAAATCTGATGGTTAAGTTGTGACTGAATAACTAGCTTAGGGACAGTAAACTCGGTAGCTTATCAACTGACAACAACGACAATTCAAATTTCGCGGCGAGGGATAACGTAAACTCACATAGTTTGCATAATTATTCGTCGTTGACTTAATTCGTTTCATATCAAAAATATGAAATCACACCACACACAGAACATAATATCAAAACATTATTTAGAATTTTTTTATTTTGTCTTTTTTTCTATCTTCTGATTGGCTCTTATTGTAAGATTAGATAAACAAACTCTCCGTCTTACAGTTTATGCGCTCCTTTTGTAAAATATAAAATGAAATTCTATTGTAAAGTGTGCCGATGGAGAGTGAAGGAAAAATTTGTTCATTTTTTTCAAAAAGTTATGTTCGTGTTATATGGAAAAGTCAACAAGAGACAAATTCGTTTCTTGAGTGATAATTTTGTGATTTGACATAAAAGTATTTTGTATGATTTTTACAAAGCTCATCATAAAAATAACCTTCAACAAAATAAATAAAAATTACTTTAGACTAGCAGGCTAAAATACCGTATACAAAACAATGTAATCAATCCCCCCCAAAAAAAACATTTTCTTGAGTCTTGAATTCGTATAGCTGTCACTGAAAATAAGCACCGACAAATTTATGTTCTTCGAAAACGAAAGATGTCATTGTCTGTAAAATCGAGCATAAAGTCTCTAATTCATAAAACAACAAGAAACCACAACCAGTCAAAAACCAAGAACTGTCTATCATCTATCCATTACAGTATAATACAATATCATGTCATGCAATCCAATCAGAATACAGAACTACAGCATAGGATCTGTACAAGTACTCTCTCTTATATATTGCCACATACGATAGTCAATGTTCAATCACAAATCTTTACTTTATTATTTGCCATTCTGGAAACAAGCAACTTTTGCTGTCTTTACGACGAATAGCATTCTTTTTTCTTCATCAGTTCAATTCTTCCCAAAAACAAGAGAAGCACTATCAGGTCGAGATCAGGTCTTGAAAACTTTTTCTGATACAGTATTCCAAATATATCTCTCGGCTCTCTCATGTTAATAGTCTCGCATCATAATATAATCGAAGAAAGATCTTGCATTCAATGAGTCCCATCCTCTTCTACTCGTTTTCTGATAAAATAATTATAAACTTCTATCGCTCACGAAAACTCCCGATTTTTTACCACGTGACCCACTCTGACCAATCAGAAGCTCACCGAATCCTGCGTTCATATTATGAACGCGCCCTTTCCCTAAGCCAGTATTCCAAGGCAAACTTAAAATCCGTAAATATAAAAAATCTTAAAGCGCCGAAAACGCTATATTGCATAATCCGTGTGTCCTAGCCTTGTGAATACGGGCTTAGTTAACTAGGCTAGTTATGATGATGAATAAAATGAATAAAATCGCAGCAAAGCAAGCCTTCTCCAAACCAAAATTTATCGCTCTTATTTAAACTGTCCGTCTCTTGACTTATCGAGTCCCAACAGTTTAATAAAAACAGCGGAAATGCACGGGGTAGACATATCCCCCGCTGCTTAATGATCTACCAACCGCTTTCCGGTTCGCAAAGGAAATCTTGGCGAGCTAATAATTTGATTGACATTGATGCGTACGCAAAAACGATCATTTCGAACGTTTCAATGGAATGTTTACGTTCGAAATTCGAATCCCAGACCAGAAAAACAAAACAGAAAAAAAAGATAAAAAACAATCTGATGCGCGCATTATGTACAGTCTGTAGATTTATTTTCGACTTTTGCTTTTATAAGATATCTGGTCTGTAAATTTATCAAAACTTTTCCATCAGCTCTTCGGTCGAAGCTCAAAAAATACAAATATGAACACAAAAGTGATAGAAAACAACCAGAAACACTCCAATCTCTTCAAAGAATTGAAGCTAAGTACCTGAAAGATACAAAGGCCACACAGTATTAAAAAGTGAAATGAAGAAAAGTTCTTTATTTGTTTTAACATTTAAAGGCCCTTGTTGAAGGAACAACAACACTCCCTTTTGTAGAATCATAAAGAACTAATGTCAGAAATATTCAATATGACCCCAAAATGTACTGTATATACATAACTAGAATACCTTGAAATAATCTGTAACATATCTGTAGAACTGACAAAACAATTATCTGGAGCCAAAGTGATCAACGAATCCAGTGTGGTAAAAAATTATACACTCATACAAGTCCAAATTCAAGCATCAAAATGTAGTTTTATGAAGCAAAATTTTGTTGGTGCACACAGAAGATACACCAGGGCACTTAAATTCAATAAATCTAATTTCTCATCTTTTACAAAATCTCCACATTAAACAATAAAGAAGGAAGAAAAACAAGCAAACTTCCTTCCGCCTACTTTTTTTTCGAAATCCCAATATATTTTCCAATCTATGATTTGGTGCCTCACAGAAAACTTAAACATTACGTAATGTTATATTTGTAGACACTCGCCAGCTAAACATGTCTTTAGCCGTATATCGGCTAAAGGCGGCATTTCTCTGGACAAAGGAAATATAGCTTATTAAGCATCCTCTATAAGGAGCACGAATCCGTTAGTGGATGCCAGCAGCCTAGGTCAATCTCTAACCTTTCTCAGGCAAGAAAAATTGAAGCCTTAAAATATGCGCCGTATTTTTGATGACGGATTGAATCTAGCAATTCCTTTGTCTTCGAGTGATATATTTTTCAAAATTAAGCGGGAAATTTTAGTTTCAATCTGTCATTTGTGTAAAAACCAGGCGGGTCGCTCAAGGCCGCGCAACTTTGGAAGGATTTGTTGGCTTGTTCAAATCCTACCAAAGCAAGAGATTGACTTCTAGCCTTTCGGGCTTATACTTCATTGCCCCGGGGGGCGGGGGGGTCCTACCTAGTACTTTAACGAGGTGACGGGTATGTCCGAGCTGAAAATCGAAAATCGACCCTTTGAGAGACAAAATTTTGGTGATTTTGGGACCCTCCGAGAGACTTTTTCCTAAATTTTGGTCCATTTTTTCCAAGTCTTGGTTTGATTTTCACCAATTTTTGGTCAAAATTTTTGGAAATCGTGACCCTTTGAGAGAGAAATTTTTGATTTTCGTGATTTTGGGACCCTTTCAGAGACTAACTTTTGAATTTGTACCCCTTTGAGAGACTTTTTAGGAATGAGAAAAGGTACCCTTATGGCTTGCACATGCCAGGCACCCATTTTGCCTAAGTATCCCCCCCCCGGGTATATCCATAATAATTCAAAAGTTTTTTCAACAATCAAATCGATCTGATTCGTTTGACCTCCAATCCAAATTACAATTTGGTGACCTAAATGAACCAATCAGTCTACAGAAAACACGTTTGACATGGCTTTTCATAAATTATTGCGTAATATTTGAGGAAACTTTCGGACAAGGAAATCCCGGAAGCCCCCGGAAATCGAGTCGAAAAAAATAAGTGTGTCTATATATTCCTGTACATATTCTATCGCTTTATTTCGTTATTTGCACATTGAATTAAAACAGCAAAAAATCCACTATAAAACTATAACATAGAATTATTTATTGGTCGCCCCACGCTAAAGTGGAGGAGACCTTTAATCTCGGTGTTTCTTCAGACCAAAAAAGTGAAAGTTTGATCGCCCGATCGGAATTAAATGTTCGGGGAATCGGGAAATATTTTCCCGCGTTAATTGTTGCATCAGCCGTTTTTACCTCCCTTATACTACGCCACGCCAACTTATCCGCCAGTATTTTGGCCTGCATATTCTTGTTAGCTCCGTAGTAATAAGCGCATGAATTTTCCAACTAATGGAGATAATTACTACATGAGTCAAATATATTAACAAACATACTTTTGTATAAATTGTAAAAAAAGAGAACAATGAAACACCTGAAAAGACCAAAATGATGAAAAACTGAAAAGAAACCCTTGAAAAAGTAGCCTATGTAATCGTCTAACCCACAACACTCAAACATGCAAGGACGTCAAAATTTCCGTCAGTTTGGAGTCCTTCAGTGCCGCTTGTTCTGGGGTAAACGAACGACTCGATCGTTCACCTCTCAGGCAAGCAACCACTGATCGGATCAAAACGAAGGAAATTTTGCGTCGTATGCCATTCACAACCTCACTTTTCGAGCATTTTTGTTTTTTGCCGAGATTTTATCAGCTAACCTGCTCATAAAAATTGAGCATTCTCGGGCTACACCACCTGTAGCACCAAATACTAATGGGGTGAAAGTCCCTTTCTCAACTTGAAGAATCCGTTCGTTATATGCTCTCTTCTTTTGCTTTTCAAGGGAAGTGAATGTAGTGCCAATAGATTTTATGCGATAGCTCGGAGCTAAAAGGTTGCAAACCTTCACGTCAAAAAAATGCTCTTTGATACCGCTGCCAAAATCCATTAGCACTAACATCCGCCCTAGCTTCATTCCCAGTAACAGATGAGCGTGGTAAATCGACCTGTTCACGAGACAAATCCATAAGCTGGGGCTCGATCGACACGTCGTGACAGACTTCATTCATCATGGTTGCCAGAGTATCGCGAACGTTGTTATGTCGATGGATAACGTAGCCGCCAAGATGGCAAGATAGCGCATGGTCGATTGTGAAGTTGGCTGAGCAGGCACATTTGATGGGCAGTCGCTTCATTTCCCAGCCATACCTCATGTGGAGTGCGTCAGCGAATTCACGTTTATTCAATACAAAATTCTCTTCTTTCAGTGGAAGAGTGGTCAGCCACGAGGAAGCACCTTGAGATGAAGCGATTTCCAAAGCTTTTTGGTTAATTGATGGGAGTTGTTGAACGATTTGATCGAGTGATCGTTTTTGTTCTCCAATTCGTTTAGCGGCTAGTGATTTCAACACCTTTTTCGATTGACTTGGATCAATTGATTCATTTGATTGTGTTATGATGCGCTCGACTAGTTCTTTAGTTGCCAAACGACTTGTTTCGTTTTGAAATTTAGCCTCATCCTCGATGTTGATGATTCCAAGGCCTCCCATCTTGATCGGAAACGAGAGGATCTTCCTTTCAATATCGGAGCACTGTCTGCCATCACATAGGGCTGGTATGAGGTGAAAACGGATGACATTTCGATGGGTCGAAGCAATTCTGATATATCGTCTAGAGTTCGGATGATATAGTTGAATTTTTGCCGGTAGCCAATAACGAAGGCGACATACGCAGCTTGGGGTTGAGTTATTGCAATGTCTGACAAAGTTTTGATTTCTTTAACCCAGGTTTCGACTTTATTTGAAACGAATTCCTTCTTGTAGCTTTTTTCCCCAACAGAAGCACCGAGATGTTTATGCCCCTTTGCTGTGATCTTTATAGACGTACCTTCGAATGTGTCGAGTGCCGTTTGATACATTTCGGGTTTTACTATCAACCATGACTTAGAAGGTTCTGGGTAAAGCCGATAGTTGGACCGAGTTGCGTTAGGTCATCCCACCACTTGCGTAGTGCAACAAGTTTACCAGCACCAGTGATGTCGTCAGCGTACGCGACTTGTTTGGTATCTGGTACGTTTCGGAGGGTGTCGGTCAAGGAAGCAAACATATGCCGTAGAGAGCCATAGCGATCGGATCTCCTTGTGTTGTACCTTCAGAAGACGACAGCTCTGCTCCTCCAATCGCAAACAGACGGACGTGGTTTCGAATAGCAGTTGGTAGCAAACATCGCCAAGGTTGGACAAAGGATGTTTAATGTTGTGCATCATAACTTCACGATTTATGCTGTTAAATGCATTTGAAGCGTCGACCAGTAGAACACCGTCTGTGTTCTCGTCGTTGTAGATGTTCTGCCATCGCGTGCACTCAGCCTCACATCCACCCAGCTGACCAGCGCACAGTTGGAGATTGCCAGCTGCTTCTTGTTTTCATTCCTCAGGAATTTGTAACAGTCTTTCCAACGATGCGTCTAAAGAACTTCCCCGATGCCGATCGGTCGATGCCGGGGTTCTTATCCAAAGGTATCAGGGTGCACGATAAGAACGCCTCCATGTCCCCTACCGGATTCTTTGTTGCATTGTTCAGTGCACATGATTCTCGTCATCCTTGCAATCGCCTTACAAATCACAGAACGATCACCGAAGTTTTTTTGACAAAAGGATACGTTGCCACATTTGTGCATCGATCTTGGAGGGCCGGCAACCTTTTGTTTTAGCTGCCATACTTTTTATGAGTTCTTCATCGATGGCTTCAAAAAGCGTGGGGTCGATTTTGTTGAATGGTCCCTGAACAATCAGCTCGTCAATCTTTGGTTGACCTCTAGGATGCTTTTGCTGAAGAATTTGCAACGTGGTATCGTTTTTTTTTTTTTTTTTTTTTTTTTTGTAGCATAGTATTTGCAATGATAAAAAGATCTAAAAATAGTACAACGTAATTTTTCTTAATATTGATGATAAAGTAAAAATCTTTCCTAAACTAAAAAAAACCGCAGGAGTAAAAAGAAGACATTACTGTCTTTTCCTAACCCCTTGAAGCGAAGTTTGTTTATTTACAGATTGAGTAGTGAAAAAAATATAAATGTAATATAGTTTATATGATAATAAAGAAGAGTAGAAGATAAAATTATTAACAAAGAGCATTGAGTTTTTACGATAGTATTAAATTAAAAATTTCTCAATGTCAAGTTCATTATATATTTTTTAGTTTGATTTATTGAAACATAATTTAGATTTTTCTGTGCAGGATTTTTTGAGTTCTTTGCTAAGAACATTATTCCACATGAATGGACCCGGTATTTGATTGCAAACCTTTTTACGGCTAATTTCGTCCTGTATTTTAAAGCATTCTTTGAATATCTTGTTTTATATTTGTGTGTATTGTCGGGAATTGTGTTAAAACGCTTTTGGGCAAGTCTTGGTTTTGACACTACCCATAAAAGAATTGTTTGCAAGATATTTAATTGAGAAATATTAAGTGCGCCCATTCTTGAACGATGACTAATCGGAGCAAATTTGTTTACACCAACACATAATGCGCAATGCATGTTTTTGTTTACTATAGAGTTTTTAAGACTAGTTTAAAAGTACTACCCCATATTATGTTTGCAAAGTTAAGGTAGCTATGAATGAAGCAAAGTATAGTTTTTTTAAGGAATCTACGTCTAGTACTGTTTAGCTATATAAGATACCTATATTTTTAGAGATTTTATTT
>NW_027103618.1:56151-85768 GCF_902728285.1 Clytia hemisphaerica
CAATATTACTTCTGCAAATTAAAACAAACAAAATGGTTATGATGATGAGCTGATTCATTTTGACTGGAAAAATGAAAAAGTGTTTTGTATGTCAAATTTTGTTTCTTGTCTTTGAAACTGAATACTAAATACTGTAATTTAGTCAGAAGTTCATTTCAGCAATGATTTCAATTCTTTTTCTTGGAAGTTTTTCAGCTAGAGTTTGCTCAAGTTTTCAAATGTACATTTGATATTCTTGTTCAAACTGTAATTTATCTTTGTCTGTTATTATATATAAATAACTAGCTTTATTGTTTATAGAGCTTCTAAAGACCATCATATGGTCGTAACTCGAGAAAGTCTTTCTTAACTTGGTAAAACAAGATACCGGCAAAGTAAAAAAAAAGGTTGAATGTACACATAAGTAAAGTTAAATCCAAAAGTGGTTGAATGTGCTGATGCTGAATGTCAATCAATGTTTTTTTTTGGTCTTCAAAATAGATTTACCTCACTTAGAGTGTTTTCACTGTTTGTTCAGTGTGGTAAATCTATTTTAAAAACCTGAAAAAAGTTTGTTTACATTCGTTTAACTTTGCATGCGCACGTTCAACTTTTTCATGCAGTTGTGATAGCCTAAATAACTTACGCTCCAGGAGTTTGGTGAAATAGCTCCAATTTAACGGTGGTTAGACTAGGCACACAGACAGTCGTACAGGAACACCATAAAGTGAGAATATATAGCTAAAAACTCAAAAAGTCTAGTTTCCTGAAGGCCCGTCTCTTCATTGTCTGCACTGCAATCATATCTTAATGGCTTCAATCCTTTCAGCTTGGAGAAAAGATTGCGTCATGAAAAAGTACTATGCACTTGAAAAAAATAGGCACATTTCAACTTTTCGACTGTACGTCTGAATGGACCACAATGGCATTCCTTAATTTTTCTTTTGACTGCAATCACAGCGTACGCAGGTGGAGCCCGGGCCTTAACTAGGATTGGTCTATTTCAGATGGCGCAGAACTTTTTGATAAATTTGAAATTTTATACGCAGTATCATCTTATCATCTTACTATTGTTTATTAGGCAAAGTAGCAATAGCGAATTGTTGAAATATATAGCAGCCAATGAAAAATAAACAAGCTATTTCTGATTGGTTACCTTGTTGATTTATTCACCACTATATCTACAATCTAAGATGTCTGCAGCATTATCGGAAAAGGTCTATTTAGTGAATGATCATGACATATATTGTTGTAAGAAAAAACAAGACGACTTAAAGTCGAAAATTTCGCATAATACTTGAACATCAACGACGAAGACGCGTGAAACGTGACTCCTGCAGCATTATGCATTTTGAATGAAGCGTTACACAAAATATACACAATGTATTGTACACACAGGTCATAGATGTCATAGATACCCTGTTTTTTTATGAAAAATCTCAATCCATTATAAAAGAGATTCCTTAAAATAATTAAAGAAAGAATTCTATTCTATAAAGGGTAAACAAAATCTTTCAATTCAGAATAATTCAGAGAACTGCATTATACTTGTTAAAATTTTTTTGAAAACAAAGAAGAAAAAATTAACTTTTCATTCTTTAATGCCAGAAACCTCATTTTGTGCTTTGGAAGGAACTTGTGATAAAGACTTCTTTCACTTGCGCAAAGTTTATATCAATTGTGACTTTTGATCCCCCGGACAGCAGGTCTAACCCCCCCCCCGCTTCGGACAAGCATCAGTTGATCCCATCAAGAGCAAGTTTACCCCCCCCCCCAGGACAAGGCAAATTTTGTAGATTTTTCACTACTCTCCCCTCCAGACACTATATCCACCCCCATCTGCCCCATGTACAGACATCTTCTGGAAGAGCCCATTAAAGGCAAAAAGCAGTTGAGCACACTCATTTTTTTTATAAGCATACGATAAATTCCGGCTGAAGCTCACTATGCTTAAGTAAAGCTCAATTTTGAGACTCGAATTATGCTTAACCCTATGCTTGGTAAAAAAATTATGTAAGTTTAGATAGTGTACATTCTTAAGAGACCAAACCCTCCCCAATCTCTTGCCGATTATCCCGTGAAAAATATATAGGGGAAAGATTCCAGAAAAGTAACAAGAATCTTAGTGCGGAAATGGGAATCTTATACAAACAACGTACCATGGTTCAAAATGAAAATCCTAATTAGCAAAAGATGTATCAAGATTGGTGAAGTTTGATTGAAGCTCGATTAGTTTGATTTATTACCTTATTGCCCATTCTTTTTACATTCCAACGGCTTATTAGCAGACGCCCACGTTAAAACTTAAAGAGCGAGCCAATATCTATCATCCCATCGGGGAGGAAAATAAGCTGTAACTTTTACTAACCAAACTTATCGAACACCAATCAAACTTCATCGAATAAAAAACCGTCATCATTAATGAGGGACCGCTGTATATACATTGTACCAGTGGTGTACGGTGGGGCTGGATCTAAATGTCCTTTGTACTGTGGTGAAAATAGGTTAATTTGAAATCTGCTGTATTATCTGTAAACCCTACCTTACCCACCGCAAATCACTGTACAATGACAATGTACGGCAGTGTCGTAGGCAGGGTCGTTGATCGTAGTCAAAAATGAAAGGGGTAAAAGTGACATTTCAAGCTGTATCCATTTTGTGGCTGTGCAGGTTGGGTTTTTGAGGTTACCCTTAGGTGATTGATTTAGGAGCCACCCGCTAAGGCCAAACAATTTTTTAAAGAAAACACGGAATTTTGAGGTTGCTCCAAACTAAGGCTATAGGCAAAAAATCAATGTTGGATTTTTGAGGTTCCAAAATCGAGGTTACCTTTTCTAAACTTGATATCTTTACTATTACAGGTCAGATTGTAATATAATTTGATATCTATGTAAGTAGCTAAAAGGCCAAATTTTCATTTTTTGTTCGTTCAATGAGGTTACCTTCCTAGGAATGTTGAGAAAATGAGGTTACCAAAATAAGATGACTTGTAAAGACAGGTGAGATATTATTTTATATCATTTCAACTGGAAATCAAGCAATGTGACCTGTTCATATCTTTCTTAACATGAACAAATTAAGAAAGAAGTAAATTATGTTGACTTTTTGAGGTTACTTTGACGCTATTTATGTTTTATGTTGTAGCAAAATTAACTCCATTTTGCTATTAAAAATATGTTTATTTTTTAAAACATAAAATAATAGTATTTTAGATTACTCTCATTATTATTTGCTAGTTATTGGTGAAGATCTCTCTTTTCCATTAGAAATAGTCTGAGAATTTGAAAAATGTAGGTTTTATGAGGTTACCGCACTTCCAAATGAAAATGCTGACTGTGTAGATAGATAATAGTAACAATAATATAAGACCAAACAGGAATGTTTAGCATTTTGCTTCTTATTTGTTTATGTTTAGAAGCTATTCCATTGCAAAAGATAACCTTGCATTGTCCATTTTTGTTTTGTGTAGATATAGCAACAATACATTTGATCAGAGTGAAAGCAGACTTTTTGTTATCAGTCAAACCAAATTGAAGCAATATTTTCTTTTTCTTTTTAGTGATGAAGACAGGTTAATTATAACTAATGTTTTTTTCTTTTTAGTGAAGAATTAATGAAATAAGAGTTAATGAATAGTTATAATGGCACCTTTTTCTTGGAAGTGTGAGAAATGTGGTAAAATCATGAACCATGTTAAAAGTGTTGCAAGGCACAAAAAGAAACATTTGGAACGAGAAAATACTCAAAAGTTTAATTGTGACAAGTGCTCTAAAAGTTTTGACAGAAAAGAAAACCTAGCCAGGCATCATAAAACATGCAAGACAAACAAATCTGATAGACAGTGTACAATCTGTCTCAAACGTTTCAAAGAACCATGGCAAATGAAAAGACATTTAAAAACTCATGTAAACAAAAAAACAGTTAAATGTAACAATTGTGGTTCTTGGATTAAGGATGATTTTGAATCGCACAGTGTGTTGTGTTTGAGGGAGAAAGCAATTACAAGTGAAGAATTGGATAATGAGTACCCTTCCATGGTTCCAATTACAAGGTACAGCTTTTATTGAGACACTTCTGTCTCAGTGACTTTGTGAGAATTTTTAAGTGAGTGGGGATATGCGTGGACCTACTGGGGTATCTAAAGTAGTATTACTGTAGTACCAGTTTTTATTTGGATAAAGGATTATTTTGTGTTTTGTTCTTAGCCAGCTCTAGCATACAAGATTTAAGGCAATATTTGATTTTTTTTCAGTCGACCAGTTGTTGAAGAAATTGAACTTGAAGAAAACTTTGTTAGTGATTTGGGAATGAGTGTGCTAATGGATTTTCAAAGGTAAGCGTTTGTCAATTACATTAAAGCAAATTGAAGCAGTTCAGAATCAACTTAGAAATTATTTATACTATTATGAAATACTTCTTATAAATTCTTATTCATTTTTATATTGATTTTAGCTTAGACGAACAGCAGCATTTGGAAGAGTCTCAGCCTAGCAGAGAAACATCAACAAATATGGAGACTCCAGAAAGATTGAACAGTACTGCTATACGGTTTAGAAAAGTAAGAGTTTAGAACTATCAGAATTTCAGATTTTAACAGAAACCAAGTTATATGATAATCGATAGTTCTTTGCTCATCTTTCAGTTTCATTTTTATTTAGGTTAGGTCCTGTTTTATATCACAAATCTTTCTTTTATAGCAGCAAACTTCAACACCTGCAGCTGCGCCTTTGCCTAGAAGTGCTGACAAAACTCCAGAGAAGAATAACGTTAATGATATTGCCAATCATTCAATGACGCCTAATACAAAAAAAGAAAAAGAAAGAGCAGGCTATCTGAAGATCTGGCAACATTCATTTCTGAGCTTGAGTTGGATAATGATGACCAAGTTGATGTTATTACCCTCTCTTTGAAAAAGCTGGGCATCTTAGATCAATTCAACTTCACCAGAAAGCCAACAAAAAGCGGACGTAAGCTGTTACCTTTTGAAGTTCGGAAAGCAGTTTGGGACTTTTGGCATGAGAAAGGCACCGCTTCGACACTAACATCGAGACCTGCAAAGCTAAGAGCAAAAGATAAACCAAAAGTACAAGCAAATCTTGAATTTATACCTACAACCACAATGATTGTCCAGAGGAAGGTGGATTTTTATCAATCAAACTGGAGTATTTTGAATGAAACCTATAAAGTGTTGTATCATAAATTTCTTAACATCAGTGGCCTTAAGATCTCATATGGTGCATTTATATCATTGAAACCATTTTATATCAGACCAGCAACACCCAAAGATCTTGAAATGTGTTGCTGTAAGAAGCATCTTCATGCTCGATGGTCCATCAAAGCTTTAATCGATAATTGTAATAAACAAAAAATAGATCTTGGCGATGTTAAAGACTATTCCAGTTTCTTCACCTGTCTAACCAAGAAGTGTGGTAAAGAGGAAGAGTCGACATACATTTCATGGAAATGTACACCAGATAAAGTTACACTTTGCAATGACATCAAAAAAGATTGGAAGACTTTAAAGACGAAAATCCTTGAGCGTGATGACAAGAAAACATCAGTCCCTATGCAGCATTTTGAGCTGCTTGAGATGGTAACCCGAAAAGGGAAGCAAGTAACTCGGCTTAAAGCAGTCTCCACACCAGCGAGCCTTGAGTTCATCACACAATTTATCGAGAAGCAACTTGCCTCTATTATCCACCATCGTAATCAACTCAAACATTACAGGAAAACACTCTCAATGTTCAAAGAACGCTTTGACACAATCCTACTGGATGTAGATTTCTCTGAAAATCTTTCTATCCCAGTCAAATACGAGCCCCAATCGCTTCATTGGTCACATCAGCAGGTAACTGTCCATTCAGGCATTTCCAAAATCAGAGGTGAAAAATCATATCATTTATTTATTTATTTTTTTTTATTTACAGTAATATATTTCCCAGGTCTATCGACCTCTATGAAATAATCATGCTTAACATTTTACAATTTATGGAGATCTTTTTCCCATTCTGCGAGCAATTTTTCTTTGAAGTTGGCGACTGATGTTGCAGCTACAACATCAACTCCAAGACCATTCCATATGTCAATACTTCTGTAGAACAACGAATTTGTTTGATACCCTCTGACACCATCATTTGCAAAGTTTCTTTGTAGTTCGTAATCGTGCTGACGTTTCGGGCGTTCGCGAAGGACAAACTTTTGACAGGCCGATGATTTATCATAAACGTGAAGATGTTTATATACTTCAACCATATCGCCAATTTTACGTCTGATTTTCAGTGTCGGAAGGTTAATCTTACGGAGACGGTATTCGTAAGATTTGTTCTTGTACCCGCTAACCAGTCTCGTGGCCCTTCGCTGAACACTCTCGATGGCATCGATGTGTTTGATGAGTCGTGGAAACCAAACGGCTTGAGCGTACTCAAGATGAGGTCGGACGAACGCTATAAAAAGAGTGCGGAGCATTTCTGGTGAAAGAAAGTCAAAACTTCTGCTGATCAGACCAACGATTGAGTTAGCTTTCTTGATTTTACCAAAGATGTGTTCTTCAAAATTCAGTTCCCCAACGATAATCACTCCGAGATCTTTTTCTTGATCCACATGCTCCAGGATTAACCCGTCTATGTTGTATGGATGGGCATGTTTGATGTTCCAAAATTTTCCTAGTGTTAGCACGTGGCATTTATCTGGGTGGAATCTGAGTAGCCAGTCCTTTGACCATCTTTCCATTGCATCGATATCATGTTGCAAGCGAATGGCATCTTCAGCACTATTTATCTCCTCAACAAGCTTAGTGTCGTCTGCAAAGAGGTACATATCAGAGCTTGTAACCTCAGGTAGATCGTTGATATATAACACAAAAAGTAATGGACCAAGAACACTTCCCTGTGGGACACCGCTGAGTACTTTACCTTCCTTGGATAGTTTACCATTTACCTTGACATACTGATATCGATCCGACAGAAAGGATTTGATCCAGTCTAACGTGAATCCTTTGATACCGTATGCGTCGAGTTTCTTGAGTAATCTGCGGTGTGGAACTGTATCGAAGGCCTTGGCAAAGTCGAAATAGATAACATCTACCACTTTACTTTCTGATATTGAGTCTGAACATTTATCAAGGTAACTCAATAACTGTGTGACTGTTGATCTTTTCCCCAAGAATCCGTGTTGCTTGTCAGAAAGTAACTTTTTGTCTACTAGGAACTTCATTATTTGATCTTTAACAATTCTTTCCATCAATCTACAAGCAATAGAAGTCAAGCTAACTGGCCTGTAATTTTCTGCCAAGTTCTTTTTTCCTTTCTTATAGATCGGGGATACGTGCGCAATTTTCCAATCATCCGGTAGTGTACTTTCTGCGAAGGATTTGGACATAACAATGTATAGGGGGACAGCAATATAGAAAGCTAACGCCTTCAACATAGCAGGATGTATCTCATCTGGTCCCAGTGACTTGTTAGGGTTCAAGCCTTTCAGTTCTTTTCGGACCATTTCAATGGTGAGATCGAAAGCTACACATGAGTCTGTACGTGATGCAAACTCTGGTAGTGGTCCAGCAGGCTCTTGTGTAAAAACACTACAAAATTGATCCTGTAGTACGTCTGCTTTATCTTCATCCCTATAACAGAGTGATGAGTTATCCTTCGGGTCAAGAAGGAGAGGAGAAATTCCCGGTTTTGTTTTCATGGAGCTGCGAATATGTTTCCAGAATTTCTTTGGACTTTTCTTCGCTTGATCACAGATTTGTTCTTCTAGCCTCCTTCTTGTCTGTGCTATTTTTCTACTTACAAGGTTTCTTGTTGTCACGTATTCAGCTCTACTTCTCTGTTCTGTTGATGTGCCAATCGACCTTATCCATTTGCGGTGGAGACGACGCTTTCTTTGATGGTTTTTTCGGAGTTCTGTAGAAATCGCAAATTTCCTCTTTCTTTTATAAGAGTTTTCTTCTTTTGTGCATGGTACGTATTGGTTCCTAAGGTCAAGAAGTTTATCTCGTAACATATTCCAGCATTCATTAACATGTGTGACGTCTGCCCTGCTAATGAAACCAGTAACCCATTCAGAATTTTCAAGATCTCCTTTCATCGCTTCGTAGTCTGCTTTATTGTAATTGTATTTCGCACCTACAGGCTCGGTTTCAAAATAACATTCAAATGTGAATGAGAGAACACTATGATCGCTTTTGTCAAGGGGGGCTAGATAGGTTAGATTATTGACTTGGTGTTCTTCGTTTGTCAGGATTAGATCGATAAGGGAAGGTGTGTCCGTCCCTCTAGCTCGGGTGGGTTCATCAACGTGTTGGTAGAAAAAGGCGTCTCTTAGAGCGTCCAGGAATTGTTCATCTTCCTTTGTTTCGTCGTGAGGAGTGGACCAGTTTTTCCAGTTGATGTCTTTGTAGTTGAAATCACCGACGATACATTTGTGAGTATATTTGTTGTTGAACGCAATTTCCTTTAAGAGAAGGTTCAATGTAATGGTATTCCTGGCTGATGTGTTCGTATTAGTAGGACTCCTATACATACATGCAAAGAGTAAACAGTTTGATCCTTCTAACTTGATATCTAGCATGCATACTTCTTGAAAATCATGGGTAGGTCTCACTTCAAGAACAAGGTTTTTTATTGACTTGTGTATAAGGATGACAATTCCACGACCGACTTTATTCAGGGAATTCGTTTCATAAGGCTCGGAGTAATCTTTGACGACATAGTCCTGAATCAAGCGCTCTTTTTTCCATTTTTTTGGTTTTACTTCGCATATTGCTATGATATGGGGCTTTTCATTTAAAACTAGCTGGTCTAGTTCTCGTTTCTTCTTTTTTGTAAGCTGGTCTGCGTTTGTATACATAATGTTTAATTTTTGTCGTGTTTGTTTTTGTTTTTGCTTCTTATTTTCTACTTTATTTGTCAAAGGTTTCTTAGTTAATTTTGGCGATTGTTGGCCATTATCTTCTTGAGGCGGAACCCGTTTTTTGCGGAACCTATTACTCTCCAAATTCCATCTTTTTCAGTCTGGTTCTTCGTTTTTGCGTCAGTTGCCTTTTCTTTATACTTCTTTCTTTGGTCTAAAGTTAGATCCTCGCAAACGCTCACACCCTTGTACATCTCTATCCCTTTCAATGCTGGAAGATTTCCAAACACACTATCCTTTTCCTCCTCACTGTTTAGAGTAACAATGAGTGGGCGCTTTTTCCCATCAGTTGATTTGCCAATTCTTGAGATACGTTTTATGTCTACTTTGACATGGAGCTTTTCAATGAGTGATGTTACCCATGTCTCATCTTTCTTAGGAGCATCATTTGTTGTTGTCTCTTCAACGCCGTGGATAATCAAGTTTTTTGACCGTCTGATTTGATCTCTTTCTTCCGCTGCCTCCTCATCACGGACTTCTTTGATAACAGTCTTGATATCGTTGTTCGGAGTGGTGGTCTCACAATTGGTAGAGACAACAGCAGCGGCGTATGATCTTTTACACTCTTCTTTAAGAGTTGACAGAATTTCCGTCCGGAAATCTTCTAGCTTCTTTTCTAGTTTGTTTTCGACGTATTCTACGGTGTGCAAGGCTGGATCATTAGAGAGTTTAGTTTTTAACTCTGTAAGCTCTTGTTTCTGAGATTCGACAATTTCAAGAAGATGTTGTTCTGTTGTTTTCAGTTTCTTGATGCGTATGTATCCGATGACTTAAAACACGACCAGCATTTCGTGCAAGTTTCGATAATGGAAATGTTAAAAAATGTGGAAGTCCAAAAAACTGATCAAATAATAATAGAAAGCGATAATTGCTCTTCTCAGTACAAATCTTCAGCCCACTTTCATAGACTCTTGCAAAAAGTCTCAACACCAACGTGATCAGGGTCTATGGAATTGCTGAACATGGCAAAGGGGAGGTCGACCACGTTGGTGGCCTCGCAAAAACAACGATCAGAAGAGCAGTAGCTGAAGGAAACTTCTTTGGAGATGCTAATGATATTGTTACATATCTTTCAGAGCATTTGTTGAGTAGTGATCATCTTAATTACGACATCAAAGAAATTACAACCAAGCAAGTCGAAATAGAACGTTCGAATGCTAAGCTTAAAGTCTTTCCAACTGTTGATGGTTCATCAAAGTTTCAAGTGATCGTATTCAAACCTGATTTTTCAGTTCGTGCTGCGAGTCGTCTGTGTATTTGTGACGTATGCAAGGAAGACTATGGATCATGCAACTTGTTTGAAGACTTTCAACTTGATATTGGGATTTTAAAAAACAACAACATTGAGATCAGAGGCTTCCCACGACGATCATGTTATCAGTGAGGAATTGGTCATTCCTGATTCTGTTTGTGCTGTAGCAGCAAGCGAAAGCTCAACTGACAGTGTATGGTTCATAAAAATTGAGAGTGAGGAGCTGGTGGCAGATGATGATAATATTGAAGATGGTTACCAGCACAAGGTTTTGAAAGGAGAAAAATACATAAAAGGGAGGTATTTGGAAAGGGAAGATGCTAACGACAAAAAACAAAAATATAAATTGATGAATAAAGTGGTATATTTCTACAGAGCTAACATCGTTTATCCGTTCGTTTGTTTTGAGATAAAAAAGAACAGTTTTCACTTATGGAATCGAGACTATCTTGACGTTATAGCATACTCAGAAAGTATTCAAACCTTTTAGATTGTTGTTCATCTTCTATAATGTTAGATGTTTTCCTATATAACTGTTAATATATATATATATACAATTCTAGAAAGACTTTGACAGGCTTATGATAGTAACCTCAAGATGACAACATTTTCTGGAATACTTGATAGATAGGCTAAACCAATAACTCTATAGTGATGTCCTTTATAAGCTGATTATGATTACGAGCAAATCCTTTCAGTAAATACTTTCCCAAGGTTTTCTCTAATTTATTTTCATTTTTTAGTTTCCAATTCATTAAATATTATACTATATGATATGTTCCAGTTTCAGTATTTTAGAGTAGCCTCAATTTAGCAACATTTTGTTTCAATTGTAATGTTATATTATGATTGATAGTTAGGAAAAGTTCTACTACTGTTAGAATGCACTTCTTGCATTCTTGCAATGCATGACTTTGACCGAATTATGATATTGTGGAAAAGTTTCTGTTGATTTTCTCTTGGTAACCTCAATATGACAACATTTTTTGAATACTCGATTTGCGATAGCTCAGCTCAACCAAGAACTTGTGTGGCGTGGAGATTATCATTTTGCAGCAAATGCTTTCAGTAAATGTTTCTCCAAGCTTTTTTAGTTCATTTTCATTTTTTACTTTCCGGTTCACTAAATATTATACCATATGATATGTTCCAGTTTTAGTGTTTTAAAGTAACCTCAATTTAGCAACGTTTTAATTGTATAATATGTTATATTTTGATTGATAGTTAAGATAATTGATAGGAAAGATATTATATTGTTCCCATATGCAATCATAACAAAATTTTAACAGGTTTATGATGATAATGCAATGGTTTATTTGATTTTTCACAAGGTAACCTCAAAATCCCAACAAAATAATGATTCTAACTATTGAATTGAATAATAATGTCTTACACATTTTCGGATTATATTTATTCCAAAAGCTAGCAAATTTGATTCATTTTTCACAGATAAAGTTGGTTTTATGAATGAATGATTGGAAAATTTGTTTGAAAAGTAACCTCAAATATCCAACATTCTGCTGAATATATTGCCCACTTCTTTTGATATGTTGTTGATTGAGGCTTTGAGAGTTGTGTTACAAAATTCTCAGTTTCCACGACTATCTATATGAAAATTATGATGAATAAAAGGAAGGTGTGTAGAATTGCTAGTAACCTCAATTTTCCAACATTTTTCAAAAATTTAAAAACAGAACACAAAATAGTAACCTCATGGAAACAACAATCCGTGACCCGAAAGTATCATTTGATTTTTGATTTAAAATCAAATCGAATTTCAGAAGAAAATTGATTTTCAATTATCCCTCACCAATTAAAAATCAAATTTCAAACCAATTCTTGATTTTTGATTTTTAAATCAAATATTGCATTTATCTGAGATGAGAGCCTGTTCTTGGGAAGCACACTTGTCCAAATGGGACTCGGTTATCTATCACTGACACACACACATGGTACATGAAATTTTGTCCGACTAAGTGCCGCGTGTTAAAATATGCGGGCGCGTCTAAAAAACGCGGCCGCGTAATTAATTACACGGCTGCGTGTCATTTTATGATTTTATGATATTTTATGTTTCTGAAAAAAGACGCGGCCGCATGTTTCTGAAAAAAGACGCGACCGCGTGTTTCCGAAAATGACGCGGCTGCGTTTTCTAAAAAATGACGGCAATTTATATTAACCCCGACCCTTGGGCGGGAAAAAGGCCGACCCTTGACCTAGCTAAATACAACAAGAAAGCCTAAGTGGCGTTAAGGTCCAGCAGTGTCAGTAGTGTCGACATTGCCATAGTTGACAATTGACATTGACATAGACAATTGCCATTGCCGACGAGTTTCCGTTGCCATACAGCTTTATAATTTATATGAGTGAATTCTTCGATACAGAGCAACTCGAATCATACAAGAAATTAATGGAAATCTCTCCCATAAAATTGGAAAAGATACATTAGCCAAAAGAATAAATTAAGCACTTAATAATTCTTTATCATGTCTTTATTAATTGTTTGCCCGATTCGAAAGAATTTCCTCCTTTAAATCTAAATTAAGTTGAATGGCGACTCTGCAACATAAAATATGTTGAAACTACTAAAACTACTGGGCCGCCTAAACGCTACTTAAGACACCCCTGTCTCTGTGCCCCAGTGGGTGTGATACATCCAGTGGGGTGGGATGAAAATTTGAGACTTGAAAAGTAATTGTACTTCAATTGAATATTATGAACACTTTAAAGGTTAAGGATTTTGTTACCTTTGACTTAGTTCTTATAAACCACGGAGACACAGATAGAACATCCATTTACGACAAAAACAATAGCGTAATCATTCCAGCCGCGGCTTTCTTATACTATGGCACTGCTAGTCAAATGTTAAATTATAAAATGTAGTGCGGAGTCGTTGTTACACTATCTGAGGCTACTGATAGGGAATATATTTTTAAACTGCGTTGAAACTGTGAGGTATAAGACTTTTAATCATAAAACCACAAAACATCATCCATTACTAACAATAGGGCAATATACCTCGATCGGGAGACGAATCCCGTTTGGGAGACGTCTCCCGAAGGGGAAACGATTTTGCAAGAGCGACATTCATTTAACGTCCATACAACGTCAATCTTGAAGTGAAAAAGGGAGGAAATTGGGGCAAAAAGGGAAGCTAAAAAATGGATCAATGGAAAGATAAATGAATTTATCAACTTTTGACCGAATGATTTTAATATTGACTGACAAAATTTTAAAATATTCTACTCTACTTTCATAAGCTTTTCCAACCAAGAATATTTTTACGCGAATTCAAGCAGCCAGTATCACCGGAGTTTGATGCAGGATTGTCTCCCAATCGGGAAACTTTGCCCTACTGACTAGAATTAACTGCATAAATTAAAAGGATTTTCTCATATACTCATACTTGTATGTTCTTTGGATAAAGTAAAAGTGGAGTTTGAAAGTACATTTCTCTGAAAGTAATGGAGACTATATGAACTTAATTTTAAAAAGATGTAGTGACTAAGGAGGCGAAACCATGGTTTGCGCCGACAAGGAAAATCTTTGATTTTTGACTCTCTTGTAAAGGCTAAAATCACTCCTTTATTACGAATTTTTCAACTTTGAAAAATTAAAAAAACAAAACAATTTCAGCTAATTTATTTATGTCCTCAAAGTTTTCATACTTCATTTTTATTTAACCCAGCAACTTGCATATTCATCAATTTTTCTCTAGTCATCAAGCCTACCTGAAGGTCATCATTATTTTCGCTTCTGATTTACGAACTTGAATGATCGACCCACGAACGACCTATTTTTTGAGAAAAGCTTGACTGAAAAATGGAAAAACATTTTGCTCTTGCCTTTTTATTAAGGTGGTCGTTAACACTTCTGAGATAGGATCATCTTTTTTGGGTCGATTTTTCAATTTTTGGTTTAAATTAAAGTTTGAACCTTACTAAACAATATCCCGAAGTTTTATTTGATATAAAGAAGAGGAAAGTGGAAAAATTTAGATCTTTAGACACCTACCTGAGCAGATCTTGCGGTCCGCCCTAACCGCCCACGCCGCCGCCCGTAACGAAAACCGCAATATTCGCTCTTCTGGTCCTTGGAGCGACTCTAAATTTTTACCGTCGCTACTTAGAGCCACAAAGAACATTTCCGGAAGATTTTACACCGGTACTGTTAATAGTTCCGGATTTATGACAATCAAAACAAACCCGCCATCTTGAATCTTGTCAAACTTCAAGTGTGGATTTTTGGTAAAGGGAATAACTGTTTCATGGCTTATTTTCTTGTTACATTCTTACTTTCATGTAGAATTATACAGTTTTACAGTTTGATTGTGAGCGAAGCGAGCAAAAAAAATGAGTCTTTTTGTGCATTTTGTTAATTCAAAAAGTGGATTCCATAAGAGAAGGGGAGATTCTAGTGGGGTGACCCTTTTGATGTGAGAATTCTACTGGGGGTACGTTAAAATCATAAAATTTTCAGTGGGGTATGTGCGGATTCTTCGTATCTTTCAGTGGGGTCATTTTCAGTTACAGTATTCCAGTGGGGTGAGTGATTTATCTACTGGGGTGAAAAAATGGGCGATTTTTGGGAATATTTTTCACTGGGGTGACGAGTGGGGTAGATCACACTGGGTCACAGAGGCAGGGGTGTCTTAAGCTTTCTTGTTCCACATTAATTTATTAATTTATTTTTGCATTTATTTTTTCCCTTAGGTAAATCGGATACCGCATTGTTTCGGATAAACTACCAGAGTACTATACTTACTGTACTATTTTTCTTTAACTAAAGCAACAAATTATGATTATTAGGAACATTTAAGGAAAATCGCTTACACAATTTCTTTTCCAAATTTAAAAGATCCTCTCCTCGTTACGTTCCTCTTTCTAAAAGGCACACAAACCTACCACGTGTAACAATGGTAATAACGAAGGAAATAGTCAGGTAGAATTGCATAACTACCCGGACAAAAATGGTGTAGAGAAGATATTTTGCGCAGAGCTCCAGGAACATATCAGGAATCACCAAAAATCCAAGCCCCAGGAACACCCTCAAATTCATAAGGATGGACATGGTACTTTTTAATACAATTATTAATGAAAATACATCCTTAAAGGGGACGTCTGCTTTAGGATATCATTTTTGCTATTTTTTTAGAGAAGATGGCTACGATGAAAACAAATTGATTGCAAAAAGAACGAATAACAAGACGACTTAAAGTCGAAAATTTCGCCTAGAATTTAAACTACATAGGAAAAAACGAGAAGTAGAGATTGAAGCCAATTTGAAATCTACTTTACATCGAGCCTTGGTGAAACAATTTTACAAGAACAACGAGGCTTAAAATCGCTAAGAAAAGAGACCAATTTAAGAACAACTGTTGTTTAATTTTTAAGAACTAATAAACAAAGGTAATATCACCGTCTATCAAAAGTTATTTATTTGATTCTTACAAAACAAATGCTTATATAAGAAAAATGAATGTGCTCATGTTGTGCGCCATCTCTTGTTTATTTTGTAAGAGCTAATTACCAAAAGGTATATTACCGTCTATCAAGAGTTATTGATTTGATTCTTATAAAGTATATGCTTATAAGAATAATAAATATAATCATAATGTGCGCCGTCCCTTTATTACTTTGTAAGAGCTAATTACCGAAAGGTATATCACCGTCTATCAAGAGTTATTGATTTGATTCTTATATTGTATATGCTTATAAGAAAAATAAGTAAGCTCATATTGTGCGCCGTCCCTTGTTTACTTTGTAAGAACTAATTACCGAAAGGTATATTACCGACTATAAAGAGTTATTGATTTGATTCTTATAAAGTAAATGCTTATAAGAAAAATAAATGAGGTCATATTGTGCGCCGTTCCTTGTTTACTTTGGAACAACTAATTACCGAAAGCTATATCACCGTCTATCAAGAGTTATTGATTTGATTCTTATAAAATAAATGCTTATAAGAAAAATAAATATGCTCATATTGTGCGCCATCCCTTGTTACTATGTAAGAACTAATTACCGAAAGGTATATTACCGTCTATAAAGAGTTATTGATTTGATTCTTATAAAGTAAATGCTTATAAGAAAAATAAATGAGGTCATATTGTGCGCCATCCCTTGTTTACTTTGTAAGAACTAATTACCGAAAGGTATATCACCGTCTATAAAGAGTTATTGATTTGATTCTTATAAAGTATATGCTTATAAGAAAAATAAATATGCTCATATTGTGCGCCATACTTTGTTTACTTTGTAAGAACTAATTACCAAAAGGTATATCACCGTCTATCAATAGTTATTGATTTGATTCTTATAAAGTATATGCTTAAAAGAAAAATAAATAAGCTCATATATTGTGCGCCATCCTTTGTTTACTTTGTAAGAACTAATTACCGAAAGGTATATCACCGTCTATCAAGAGTTATAGATTGGATTCTTATAAAGTATATGCTTATAAGAAAAATAAATAAGGTCATATTGTGCGCCATACCTTGTTTACTTTGTAAGAACTAATTACCGAAAGGTATATCACCGTCTATCAATAGTTATTGATTTGATTCTTATAAAGTATATGCTTATAAGAAAAATAAATATGCTCATATTGTGCGCCATCCTTTGTTTACTTTGTAAGAACTAATTACCGAAAGGTATATCACCGTCTATCAAGAGTTATAGATTGGATTCTTATAAAGTATATGCTTATAAGAAAAATAAATAAGGTCATATTGGGCGCCATACCTTGTTTACTTTGTAAGAACTAATTACCGAAAGGTATATTACCGTCTATCAAGAGTTATTGATTTGATTCTTATAAAGTATATGCTTATATGAAAATAAAGTAAAAATCAAAACTGTGGAGCTAAAGACACAAAGATATATGACGTAATCCAAAGAAAACCCGCGAAAATCGTCCGTGGTTATACGAGCGTGTAATTTGTAAATTAAATTTAGTGAGTTCGTCCACCGTATCAAGCACTTTCGTTTTCTAATTTTTTTTCCGATGACACCGCCGCGAAAGGCTATCGTAATACTTTCGCTAAGCGAAATTAAAAAATCTTTTTTCTCTGCTGAGTTGTTCATTTTTTAACTTTTATTGTTTAGGCTCTACGAGGGAGAAAACATACGAAGGAGAGTGAATTTATGACGTAGATTTTGTTATCTCCCCTCCTTCTCTTTCTCTTTTTGTAATGGAATACGAAGAGTGAGAGAAATTTTTTTGAAATTTTTTGGATTGGAGAAGTTTTAAAGTTTGTTTTATCCTTTTGGACTTTATCGATTCAAAATTAGTCAGTTTAACGTTTATCAATCATGCCAAGTTGTCTTGCATTCGGATGCAGTAATGCCTCGGGTAAAAACGTAAAAGACAAAGGTTTCTTCAAGATTCCTGATCCAAAGATACCGAAATATTATGAACAATGTGCACGCTGGCTTCATAACATGGGCAATTCGAACTATAATATTAACAATTTTGAAGCTAAACTATATCGCGTTATATGTAGTGACCATTTTCACCCTGATTGTTACAAGAGGGATATAAAGAGAGAAATTTGTCCAGATTACAAGGATGCTAGACTAAAAAGAGAACCTGTCAACGGAGCAATACCGACCATATTCAAGCACCGCATTTACGACCAAATCAACATGGATGGCACAAAAGTCATGTCAAGACCGCCCAGTAAAAGGACTTTAGAAATGGAGAGGGTTGATGTAAGTATAATTCGTGTATATGATGGATAGCACGTGCACTATATGGCCTATATGGAGATTAGTCACATTCTAAATCCGTAAATTCAAGTGTTTTAAGGATATAAAGAAAATTATCCAGAGTAGTGCTAGTGTCCAAGATATAACAGAACTCTATCATAAACTTTGAATCCTCTCTGAGCTCACTTGTTAAACAAATGAACTTTTTTTAGGTTGTCAAAAAGCTGCTTTTCGAAAACGAACCTCCTAAACCTGACCTGTTCTTAATTTCTAAGACTTACAACCTTTTAACCTTTATACCTTGTTTCAACGATGAAAACTCAAATACAGGCTGAATCTGTTTACTGGCATTTTTGAGCCTTAGTAGAGGGCATTTTGTAAAATTGCTCGACTGTTTTGTTAGAAGCACTTGTTATACATTTTTGGAAAGCTAAAGGGTAGGGGAATCGAAATTACTATGTTTCCAATTTTTTTTCGGACACTTTGGTGTGATTTTCGGACAAATATGACGGTCTCAGGCAAAAATCAAAGGGTTAAAAATTAATGAAAATTTTAGCTCAAGAAAACGGAGACCTGTTGTATATTTTTGGAAAGCTCTCAAAAAAATAAGATTAGAGATATATTGCAAGTATAGGTGATTTCTGTAACTAACTCGAGATATTAACCCTTGAAAACCGTGTTTTTCAGCCAGAAACAGCTATTTTTTCCAGTTTTTGCGCTTTTTGAGGCTCAATATCTCGAGTTAGGTACTGAAATCACCTATACTTGCAATATATCTCTAATCCTAATTTTTTGAGATCTTTCCAAAAATATACAACAGGTCTCCGTTTTCTCGAGCTAAAATTTTCATTAATTTTTAACCCTTTGATTTTTGCCTGAGACCGTCATATTTGTCCGAAAATCACACCAAAGTGTCCGAAAAAAAATTGGAAACATAGTAATTTCGATTCCCCTACCCTTTAGCTTTCCAAAAATGTATAACAAGTGCTTCTAACAAAACAGTCAAGCAATTCCAAAAAATCGAACAAAATTATCCCTACTATTGTTATTCTCATAAAAATGTTCGAATAGAATGCGTGTCTTTCTTAGAAAATTAGAAAATCAAAAATTAAAAATAAGAAATTGAAAGTGATTTTCGAAAATCATTACAGTATGTTTGCCTACGTACTTTTAGTCGGACAAAATTTCATGTACCATGTGTGTGTGTGTCAGTGACATGGAAAGATAACCGTGTCCCATTTGGACAAGTGTGCTTCCCAAGAACAGGCTCTCATCTCAGATAAATGCAATATTTGATTTAGAAATCAAAAATCAAGAATTGGTTTGAAATTTGATTTTTAATTGGTGAGGGATAATTGAAAATCAATTTTCTTCTGAAATTCGATTTGATTTTAAATCAAAAATCAAATGATACTTCGGGGTCACGGATTGAGGGGCAAATCACTAATATAAATCTCGTACACGATTTTATAAATCAAAAATAAATCAAAAATAAATCATAAATCAAAAATAAATCAAAAATAAATCATAACTCAAAAATAAATCAGAAATAAATCAGAAATAAATCAAATAAATCAAATCAAAAAATAAAAAAATAAATCAGAAATAAATCAAAATAAATCAAATCAGAATAATCAGAAATAAATCAAAAATAAATCAGAAATAAATCAATAAATCAAAAATAAATCAGAAATAAATCAATTAATCAAAAATAAATCAGAAATAAATCTATAAATCAATAAATCAAAAATCAAAAATAAAGAGCTCGCAACCTCTGGATTTGAGTTTTTGAGTTAGGAGGCTTGAAGTTGTTTTGCTCAGAACCTCATAATCTACCCGATGGCATCAAACGCTTGAGCTCTAGTTTAGACGGCCGACTTTGTGCCCTGCCTATTCTAATTGTTAGAGTAGGCAGAAAGTGGGCACAAAGTTAGCAGTTAAAATCTTTGCTTTAAAGATTGAAGAAAGACATTGCATTGACGTCAAAAGAGGGCAATGCATTGACTTTAGACACACTTTAAGCCCACTTTAATTCACAATTAGAATAGGCAGGGTGAAAAGGGGGTCGTCTAAACAAGAGCTTATATTGTGGCTATTGTGGTATCTTAAAGATTTTTAATGTTTTTTCTTCTTAGAGTTTGCTCTCTTTAATCCAATCTTAAAGGAACCGGGAATTTTCTTCGAATTAGAGAAAGATTCGAATTGACACTGTTTTATATGACTTTCCAGCGGAGGGAAGCCATATTTTAGTTTGAATTATAGAAAGAGGTTTGAAGTAATGAGAGTGGACTGTATATTACATTTCGGGGGGAAAACGGGGACAGAAAATAAGTTGGAATGGGCGAGAGATTTATACATTTATGTAGATCTTTTCTGTTTTCTTCAGCATATAATGGAGCATAAACGGTTGGTCAATGCAATTATGGCGGACGTCCTTTTAAACGAGAACGAGATTCACTCCACTGCTTACACACCTGCTACACCAGACTTTAAAGACCGAAAGGTAATCTATAAAATTCTAGTATAGTAACATCTTTTCATTAGTATTAACATCAGCAGAAACAGCCCCTTATAACAATCAGTACGGATAATATGGCATGAAGTGTACGCATTGCGAACAAATATATTCGACTATTGCTATTTCGCTGGGTGTTCATGGGGGGTTTGTACTTTTACGGTGTGACGGGATTGGCCCTTTTTTAGTACGGTATTACGGGATTTGACGAAAAAAAGGACGGGAAAATGGTATTTTAAAATCAGACAGTGACGGTTTTTGGCCTTATTTTTTGTCATTTTGCCGGTATTTGAACCTGTACAAACCAGTGTGACGGTGTTATTATTTTTTTCAATTTTCGGGATTCCGGGATTTAGCAAAAATTTTGACGGGAAAACGGTATTTCGAACCCCTAAAAACCCCCCTTCATGCCGCTTCGGCTTCTTGTTTGTATTCACTTCGTCGTTTTTGTGAATACCCGAACACTCTCGCTTGTTATTATTCCTTGATCACACCGCCATCTTGGATTTACGCCATCGTGGTCACACGCCGATTCGCTCTTCAAAGATTTCTCAACCTCGAAAACGCTACATTGCTGCGTACCCCGTCCTGAATTCCAATGTCGAACCCTGAAGACGCCGCCCCAACCACCCCGACCCCCGCTGGCACCGATGCAACTACCGCTGCTTTGGCCATGGTGCTAGAAATGCAAAAGCAACAGAGAGTCATGCAGGAACAATGGACTCAATTCATGTCCCAAGTCCTCCCTACCGTAGCTCTAAACAACCAAGCACCTGCACCTCCCTCTACCAACGAATAAAAATCGGTGTTCAAACCGCCGGACCGACCGACGATTTCTGCGGATGGCAGCGACAATAAATGGATAATTTTCACGGATGCGTGGAGACGATACAAACAAATAACCCACCTTCAAAACATACAGGATATCAGGAATGAGCTACGATCCACCTGCGATTACAACGTGAATGAAATGCTTTACAACTTTGTTGGGCCAGACACCGTCGATAGAGCCACTGAAGCAGAACTGCTATCATACATCAAATCAGTTGCAGTAAAAACTATTCACCCTGGAGTCTACCGACAACAGTTCATCTCCATGCGACAAAGTGACAGCGAAAAGATCACTCGCTTCATCTCCCATTTGAAATCTCAAGCGATGCTCTGCAGCCTTTCGCGTAAATGTGACTGCGATGACCAAAACTGTGAAATATCGTATTCCGAAGACATAATTATTTCGCAAGTCATAGCAGGATTATTGAGCTCCTCCCATCGCACAAAGATCTTAAGTGAAATGACTTCCATAGAGACACTTACCCAAATGACAGACTGCCTCCTCACACTCGAAGCAATCGCCCAAGCCACGGAGCACTTCAAACTATCATTTCCCGCCCAATCAGATGTAAGCGGCGTCAAATCTGACTACCAACGCAACAAACGTAGTGACTTAAGACAGAAGTCACAAGGCAACAATCGCCCAAACTATCCGGAAGGAGATCGGAAATGCAGAGGATGTGGATACAACTGTCATCCCAAAGGAAGAGAGCAATGCCCAGCACAAGGCAAAAAATGTAATAACTGTGGAAAACTTAACCATTTTGAGAATGTTTGCATGAGCAGCAAGACGAACGCCATTCAAGACGCCCCAGCCGAAACATCCTTCCTTGGTAGCATCACCGAGTCCTTGTGACTAGATGGTTTACCTCACGGACAATGGGAAAATTATAAATCCATCGAACAAAAACCAGCCACACAGCCAGCAGTAAATATCTCTATATTTCACTCAACTCGTCTGCACATCAGAAACTTTGTAAATCGTTTTCTTTGAATAAACCTCAACCTACCAAAGTTAGCGCCATCGCTGATACTGGCGCTCAAACATGTACAGCAGGAATAGAACTGCTTTCACAATTGAATTGCAGTAAAAACGCTTTGAAGAAAAATCAACATCGTCTTCGCGCTGTGAACAATAACGACATCAGTATTAAAGGCGCAATCATTGCCGACATCACCGTTGGTACATCGACCACCACAGAAATTGTTTACTTATGTGACAAAGTTAAAGGATTTTTTCTATCAAAAGCAGCACTGAAAAAACTTAAACATCGTACACTCTACCTTCCCGGAGCAGATTGCAACCAGCCAGCTGAACGCAACAGACTCACGAGACGACTCCGTTGCCGAGTGCCCACATCGTTCACCATGTCCACCCATACCTGACACGATTCCGTTCCCAGCGACACCAGAGTATACAGAACAATTAGAGGGTTGGATCAAAACGTACTTTTCGAGTAGTGCATTTAACACTTGCAAAAGCTACAAGTGATGAAAGGCGAAACACTAAAGATCCAATTTCGTGAGGACGAAAATCTCGCCTCCGTTCATGAACCAATGCCAGTACCACATCACTGGAAAGAATCCGTCAAGGATCGACTTGATCAAGATGTAAACTTGGGGATAGTCGAACCAATCCCCACGGGGACATCTACAAACTGATGTTCTCGGATGATCATCGTTCCTAAGAAAGACGGCACACCCCGTCGAACAGTAGATCTGCAAAAACTAAACGCATCTACCAAACGAGAAACCCATTACAGCCAATCACCTTTCAACATCGTAAGTGTAGTTCCACCGCAAACCAAAAAGGCAACCCTCGGCGCCTGGAACGCATACCACAGCGTTCCACTAGCCAACGACGCAAAAGAAGCGACGACATTCGTCACCGAATGGGGGCAGATACCGCTACCTCCGAGCACCACAAGGATTCCATGGATCTGGAGACGGGTATACGATACGCTTTGACAACATAACAAATGACTTTACCCGTGTCCAACGTTGCGTAGACGACTCAATTCTTTGGGACTCTGACATCGCAAAAGCATTTTGGCACACAATGAACTACATTAAACTGTGTGCCGACAACGGGATAGTGTTTAATCCCGAGAAATTTCAATTCGCAAAAGACACCGTTGAATTCGCTGGTTTTGTTATCACGCCACATGGTTACAAACAAACCAAAAGATCTTAGAAAGCATTAAAAACTTTCCATCGCCAACCAACATCACCGGTGTTCGCTCATGGTTCAGCTTAGTGAACCTAGTTTCCTACGCCTTCGCACAAGCACCTGTCATGACTCCGTTCAGAGAACTTTTGAAACACGATGAAAAAATTCTATTGGGATGAAATATTAGAGTGCGTATTTCAAGAATCGAAACAAAAGATCCTCGACATCATCGTTGAAGGAGGCGTTCGCTCTTTCGAGATAAACCGACAAACCTGCATCACGACCGATTGGAGCAAGACTGGTATCGGCTTCAACCTTCTCCAAAAACATTGTTCTTGCCCTTCGATTAAACCAACGTGCGGAGAAAACCACTGGAAAACATGATACGCTGGTTCTCGCTTCAAATCTCCCGCAGAGAGCGGATACGCACCAGTCAAAGGCGAAGCACTCGCTTAACTGTTCGCCGCCTTACAACCTTGTTGAATGTTTGTAATGAGCTGTCCTAACCTAATTATCACCGTCGACCACGAGTCTTTGGTACCAATATTTAACAAAAGAGAATTGTTCGAGCTAAAAAACCCAAGACTGTTAGACATCAGAGAAAAGACTCTAATGTATAACTTCAAAGTAATTCACATCACGGGTAAGAAAAACGTAGGTGCAAACTTCATGTCCTGGATACCGCCTTCACCACCAAACACTCAAACACAAAACACTTCTGACAAGATCGAGGCTGCTATTTCGGCTTCCATTCACCTCCGCTTTAACCAAAACAACTCGTGTTCCCTTGAGGACATCTCAAGCAAAGCCTTTGAAGACCTTGAGTACAAAGATCTCCACCGTACAATTCTCGAGGGATTTCCAATCAACAAGGAAAGTCTATCACAACATATATTACGCTACTGGACATTGAAAATTGACGAAATTATGCTTGACGATCGCGTCCTGATACCATGCGCTCTTAGACGTATCCTACTAGAAGAGTTACACATCAAACACCAAGGCGTCATCGCAATGAGAGAAAACGCGAATAGATTATTCTTTTGGCCACAAATGAGCTCACACATACAAAATCACAGGAACCAATGCACCCGATGCAATCAAATCGCTCCCTCAAATCGCAAAGATACACCAGAAGCCCTCAAAACGCCGAATTATCCATTCCAACAAACTGTTGCTGATCTTTTTCACATGACAGGACGCCTGTATATCGTCTACGCAGATCGCTTCTCCGGTTGGCCAGAGGTCGCCTCAACCAAACCTGATGCTACAGCTACCACGGTTATCAACATTATTCGAAGGTATTTCACAAATTTCGGCGTCCCCGAAGAACTTTCATCAGACGGGGGTCCGCCATTCACATCTCACAAGTTCGAAAACTTTCTAAGATCTTGGAACGTTTCACATCGAATATCATCTGTCGGCTACGCCAAAAGCAACGGGAGAGCAGAGGCCACAGTTAAGACTGTCAAACGAATATTAACGACCAAAATTAGTCAATCTGGGTCACTGGACACCGATAATGTCACCAAAGCCCTTCTACTGTACCGAAACACTCCATCACCAGATATGGGAGTCTCACCTTCTAAGCTCCTGTTTGGACGCAACATCAGAGATCATCTACCAGCACCAAGACGTTTCCGAAAAGAATGGATTGACCTAGCCGATATTTGTGAGAGCACCTTTACGAGAAGGCACCAACAAGCTTGCACCACGAAATCACAACGACAACTCTCTGATTTGAAAGTTGGAGACACTGTTTCCATTCAGAACCAGACTGGTAACACTCCGCTTCGATGAGAAAAGACCGGGGTAATCAGCGAAAGTTTACCCCATCGACAATATCGTGTTGTAGTCGATGGTAGCCACCGTATCACATTACGTAATAGACAGTTATTACGTCCAATACCAAATGAAGCACGTAACGATATCATCGATTTGGATATTCCACGACAAACAAAAGAACACCTTCCCAATACTAACGGGACAGATCTACCAGCGATCAATCAACCAGAAACAATTCCAACTGAACAAGAGACAACTCAAGCAGACACTTCACCCTCAATCGTCTGCCCCCCCGACACCCGTCATCCAAACAAGACGATCTACACGCACTAGAAGACCACCAGAAAGATTTAAAGACTATGTTATGAAATAGACATTTACACACGAACTTACTCGTGTCCATCCTTTAGTATATTTTGATTTTGTTTTTGTTAAAAAAAAACAAAATTGAAAAAAAACAAGAGCCGCAAAGATGCGGATAAATATTTCCTTTACAAATGATAAAATAATTGATGTACTCAAAAGATTTCAAAGTGCTTTAAATCTCAGATAAAATCAAGCAACGCAAGCCCTTAAGAATTTCAAAAATCTGTTTATGTAATTACCAGTATCTACAGGTTATTCATAAGATGACTGTAGGTTCAAACCTACAGATCACGGAATATATCCAAGCTGAACCCGACTGAGAACAACAATGCAGTAACCAAATTGACTGGAGCTTTAATTTTCGTTAGGTGGACTTTAAATGGATTTTAGTACATATTATACTAGCGAGGTTAAGCACGGCTTTATTTTGACCGTAAAGTGCGATACCGTAGGCCTGTACATAACTTGTCAAAGGAAACCACGCAAGTGAAATCTTATGTACAGGCCTACGGTATCGCACTTTACGGTCAAAATAAACCCGTGCTTAACCTCGCTACTAGCCGTCACTCGGCGTCGCACCCGCCGAGTAGAGTGTTGTTGAACACATCAAAAGCCCTTGGGATAGTGCATAATTTAATAATTATATCATTATTATTTAAAGCACTGATTTCCAGAAATATTATATAGCCAAAAAGGGCAAATATCTAAAATGAAAGAATGACAAAAGGAGAATATTTCACAGTAAGAAAACCAAAGGAAATTTTATATATTTTCAAAAATGAGATGACATATTTTGCATTATACTTTCATATATGAAATATTGGATAAAAGGTAAAAAATTTAAGGTAACTTGTGGAGTTAAATCTTTTGAAATACATGCCAAAAAGTAAAAATCTTTCAAAACAGGGAAACAATTTCATAATTTCCGACAGAAACCAAAAGAAAAAAGAAAAAAATCTCATTTTTATATACTGGGAATCATTTTCATAATCTGAAAGAATGTCGATAGGAAAAAATTCTCCTAACAGAAGCCATTTTATGATTTCCAAAAGCATGCTGCAAAAGCAAACAATATCACATACCATACTTGGAAACAATCATAATTTCCAAAAAAATGTCAGGAAAGTTGTCATGCCAGGAAATCACTTGAGTTTTCTTCACTTTTTAAATGCATGTGGAAGAAAATATCAAGTTCACTACAGAAGCTCTCCACGTTTTGAATGCGCGTGTAAGACAATCTCCAAATTTATCACGAAAGCTTCCACGTTTTAAATACACATAAGAAAATCTCCAAGTTCACAACAAAAGTTTCCACGTTTAAAATGAACGCGGAAAAAGATCTCCAAATAAATTCACAACTAAAGTTTTCCACATTTTAAATGCAGGCGAGGAAAAAAATCTCCAAGCTCAAGAATAATTTTAATTGTACATGTGAGGTGATTTCCAATTGATTACATCCATATTCAATGAAATAAACATATTTTCAGAAGTTAACATTTTTCATATTGGCCGTGGTGTTCCGGTTTATCAGCTTAAAAAAAGTTTGAAATTCAGGAAATTAACAGCAACAGAATTATTCTCCCCACGGGACAAAGAGTTTTCACTAACTATCACTAACCAGTTAATTCATTGTTGTAGATAAAAAGACCAAGGGAAATTCAATCATTAACCAGTCAATTTTGCTCCATGTTTAAATTTTTAGCTAATCAGTTCATCAACCATTGTTGCATGACGCATTGATTGGGTGCAAACTTTTTTGATGTTGCAAGTATGTAATTTTTCAGGTATAACATGGTCAGATTATTCACAGTCACTTGCCTTCTTACAATTTATGTAAATATACAAGCAAAATTGAAGTTAATTTGTTGTGAAAGTTGACAAAATGTCCTGTTTTTCCATCCACAAGACAAGAGATCTCTCATTCCAAACCAACAGAATGTAAACAAAACATCAAATCCAGGAAGGAATAATAAGCAAAGTTCATCATCGATCATTCCTTGTGATAATCGTACAAAAATCATGATCCAATTCAACTCATTAAAGCATAAAAACCAAAGAAAAATAGCGAAAGAGCAAAAGTTGTTGTCTATTTTTTGCTGCCATCTTTGTTTTGATAGGGTGTATGATGAAATGACTTTTTTTCAGAATTGAATTTTGGACAACTTTTTCTGGTAATTTAATATATTCTAAGACTTTCTGTGAAAAAATTAGCTCAAAATCTTCAAAAATGACCGTTTGACCCAGGGTTTTGTAAAATCGATATTTTCGAAAATTTGTGAAAAATGGGGTTTTTGCATAAGAAAAAATCCTAAAAACTTCTGTGTTGGTGCTAGAGCCCTAAAATTGGGCCCAAAATGTTCCTTGGAAAAAAGTATAGATATAGCTCTATCATACATGAAAATAACAAAGTAATAAGGTTTTAGGCCAAAAATGACTGAAAAAACGAGGTTTTGTCTGAAAAAACAACCTCTAAAACCTGCGGTGTTGGTGCCACAGCCCTGAAATTGGGCTCAAAATGTTCCTTGGAAAAAAGTAGGATTGAAATGTAACAACGATATAGCTCTATCATACATGAAAATTACAAAGAAATAGGTTTTAAGGCCAAAAATGACCGAAAACGCGAAAAACAGGGTTTGGCCTGAAAGAAATCCTAAAACCTGCTGTGTTGGTGCTAGAGCCCTGAAATTGGGCCCAGCATGTTCCTTGGAAAAAAGTAGGATTGAAATGTAACAATGGTATAGCTTTATCATACATGAAAATTACAAAATAATAAGGTTTTAGGCCAAAGATGACCGAAAAAACGAGGTTTTGCCTGAAAAAAAAAACTCTAAAACCTGCGGTGTTGGTGCCACAGCCCTTAAATTGGGCCTAAATTTTACGGTCGTAAATATTCGTAGCTCCATTGCTTACTCATTTCTTTTTGTTGCATAAATTTACCGTGGTAAACAAAAGCGAGAAAAGATTATACTCTACTTCTTTCAAAACTTAGAAAACGTAAAGTATATCTTGATATCTTCGTATATCTTGATAACGAAATTTTCAGACCATGGTTCTGACCTTTTTCTTGATCAGCATAAAATTTCTGATCGATTGGTATATAATATGTAGGGTTTTAAGCTCAAAAAATATGTTTCTTAGGCTAGCAAAGCCTAAGAGACCATGTGACGAAAGAAAAATTGGAATCCGCCATTGTGGATTTCGAAATTCAGGTAGAAAAAAAAAATTTCCTGAATTTTATTATTTGAACGGTAGGAAAGACCCTCCGAAAATTTCAAGTAAATTAAGTAAGCCAATCAAATGTTACAGCCACGCAAATCTGGAACCAAAAGTACGAAATCGAAAGTGCTTCATATCACCAGATAACGAAATTTTCAGACCATAATTCTGACCTTTTTCTAAATTAGCATAAAATTTGTGATCGATTGGTATATAATATGTCTATGTTTAAAGTTAAAAAAACTTTTTTTCAAGCAAGAGGGCTAAAAAGGGTTGAAAATCTAAAATCCGCCATTATAGAAATTTGTGCCTGATCCAAATAACGCCACACACGTTTTCAGAGGTGTCCGCTTTTTAGAGTGTCCGTTAATTAGAGGTTTTACTGTAGGTACCTTTTCGTATATGAGAGGTGTACCCAAAATATAAGCCCTAAAAGTTTGCGGATAATCAGGCTTGAAACAAAAGAATTTTGTCACAACACGCTAATTATGCAGATTTTTATAGCGACAACAAAAGAAACCTATTTACTCGACATAAACTCCCTTAAGGGCAAGAGACCTGGTATATGACGAGCCGTTTTTCCATCGTTTTCAAGAAGCTGTTTTTCCATCTCTTTACATTCCTCTGCTCAAATTGACTAAAATCAATGGTCAAAGTTTGTTCACCAGCATTTTGAAAAAAAGTGAAACGTTTTGAGTGGGCTGGTCACGGCCTATAAGAACAAGTTAAGAACATTTTAAGGCTTTGCAGGCTCTTAAACACTAGATTTCATAGGGAAAATGTAAAAAAATGCTCTAAAATGGTGAGAATAAGAACATGTTAAGAACATTTTTAGGTTGAAAACTTTTGGATGTTCTTATAAAAAAACGTGTAGAAGTGTT
>NW_027103619.1:0-1767 GCF_902728285.1 Clytia hemisphaerica
AATCTCAAATTGGACCAGGACGTCAAGTGAAATATTCCAAGTTACAATCCCAAATTAAACCACGACGTGAAGTGAAATATTCCAAGTTATAATCTCAAATTGTACCAGGACGTCAAGTGAAATATTCCAAGTTATAATCCCAAATTAAACCAGGACGTCAAGTGAAATATTCCAAGTTATAATCCCAATTTAAACCAGGACGTGAAGTGAAATATATTCCAAGTTATAATCTCAAATTGTACCAGGATGTCATGTGAAATATTCCAAGTCATAATCTCAACTTATACCCAGAACGTCGATTGAAATATTATGTCTCAATCTCAAAGATATATCAGGATGCTGTGCCAAATATTTCATTTCGGTATCGTGCTCTCTGCAAAATTACTGACAAACATTCTCATTATTTTCCCATGCATTCCATCGTCCAATTTCTGATTTTTAGCTTACCTAAAAAAATTTAGAATAATAATCTGATAATTTTTACATAGTACCTAAAACTTGAACTTTTAACTAGACAATGAACTTCTTGACAATTCAAATCAAAATGAGAAATCCCAAATTTTGAGGAAATGTGAAAGTTGTCATACGGTAAAAGCAGTTTAAAAGTCCACAATAAACTTTGTTTGAAAATTTTCAAGTTGTCAAAGAACTGCTAACACCAGATGGAAAAACTTTTAAGAGTGGAGATATGAGGGCATTCACACTGCCAGTGATTCATAAGATTCATAATAAATACACAAAGTGACTTTTATCTTATAGTTTCTGTGTCTTTTTGCTGTTGACTTCAGTTGAAAAATCATTTTAAAAACAGCTTCTAAAGAAGCATACTTGAGGAAAGAGTACTCCCTTCAACTAAGTTACTTTAATGGGATAAATTTTCGTGGGGATTAATTTTCGCGGATTTCGCGGATTTGGGTGTCATCCGCGAAAATAAGTCCCATTGGAAATTTGAAAAAGGCCCATCCGCGAAAATTAGTTTCCGCGGAAAATTTGAATTTTTTTTTAAATCCGCGAAATTTCTATTTTTATCGTTTTTTATTTGTTTCTACATGAGGGCAGGCAACCCTCGAAAAAGGTCAAATCCTCGATATGCTTGTTAGCAAAAAATCGTTTTTGGAAGTTCAAATTCAACTTTTGATAGTTGTAATACATATCTCATCGCCCTATTCCAAAACACCCTCTTATGACTTGCAAAAAGAATTCTTCATTTTCCTGGAAAAATTTTATTTCAATGTTTTGACCCTTTTCAAAAATTTTAATTTGTACCCCAATCCGCGAAATTAAATCCCCGCGAAAAATCAGGAAATCCCTCATCCGCGAAAATTAATCCCCGCGAAATCTTAAAATTTCGCGGATGAGCTCAACCGCGAAATTTAATCCCCGCGAAAATTTATCCCATTAAAGTATCTTGAAGTCTCAATAAAACAAATGAACCAAGAAGAAAAAATCCATAATGAGCTGGATTTTCACAGAAAAGCCACAGCCATTTTGTCTTGTGTCTTCTTCTACCAGCGTGTTTTTGATCGTTTGAACCAAGCTCGGCCTTTAAACTTAGGCAGTTTTCACCACGGAGCGACTAACCAGTCTCACTGGTTAGTCCAAGCAAAACCGCAAATTTTTTTTTATGCCAAAGAGTTATCGTCCGTTTCTTCGAAACTCTCCCGCCGATTTTTTTCCGTATACCGCCATAACGCCATACCGCCATAACGCCATACCGCCATTTTTTCCCGCCTTTACTATCACTGTAACGGACGATAACATCGTCTA
>NW_027103620.1:0-1591 GCF_902728285.1 Clytia hemisphaerica
TAACATGTTACAATAGTAGCTAGTTTGTCCGGCATAATTGCACTTGAGTCCCCCGGGGGGACTGTGATTTTTTCAGATCTAAATTGATGATCTTATTTGTGAAAAAATTGGAAAGAAATAAAATGAAAACTCAATTATTTGATGGCTACTATTACTCTTGATAACCTTCACTGTGCACTATAAAGCTAAACTAAACGTCAAAGTAACGGGACCGATTCATTTTTGATTTGCCTAGTTCCTGATCAATTGAGGACGACAGTAAATCAGCACTTTCAATAATTGGGTATGGACTATCAGATATGATAGTGTATCTTCCGTTCTTTAGAATAACCCCTTTCTATAATGCTTTTAAAGAACGGGAAATAATTGGGTATGGACTATCAGATATGATAGTGTATCTTCCGTTCTTTAGAATAACTCCTTTCTATAATGCTTTTAAAGAACGGGCAATAATTGGGTATGGACTATCAGATATAATAGTGTATCTTCCGTTCTTTAGAATAACCCCTTTGTATAATGCTTTTAAAGAACGGGCAATAATTGGGTATGGACTATGAATTATAATAGTGTATATTCCGCTCTTTAGAATAACCCTTTTCGATAATGCTTTTAAAGAACGGGCAATAATTGGGTATGGACTATCAGATATAAAAGTGTATCTTTCGTTCTTTAGAATAACCCCTTTCAATGATGCTTTTAAAGAACGGAAAATAATTCGGTATGGACTATAAGATATAACAGTGTATCTTCCGTGCTTTAGAATAACTACTTTCTATAATGCTTTTAAAGAACGGGCAATATTTGGGTATGGACTATAAATCATAATAGTGTATCTTCCGTTCTATTAACCCCTTTCTATTATGCTTTTAAAGAACGGGCAATAATTGGGTATGGACTATAAGATATAATAGTGTATCTTCCGTTCTTTAGAATAACCCCTTTCTATAATGCTTTTAAAGATCGGGAAAAATTGGGAATGGACTATCAGATATGACAGTGTATCTTCCGTTCTTTAGAATAACTCCTTTGTATAATCCTTTTAAAGAACGGGCAAAAATTGCGTCCCACAAAAACTATATATACTTGCAGTTCAATCCCGCCAATTACTATATATATACTTGCAGTTTAGTCCCGCCAAATACTATATATATACTTGCAGCTCAGTCCCGCCAAATTCTTGGCGGGACTGTATTTCAGTCCCGATAACTTAATGGCGGGACTGAATTTTAGTCCCGACAAATACTTAAAAGCCTTATAATTAGTTCGTATTATTTATAATTAGCCCCGTTCTTCCCTGTTTTCAAAGTTCAAGCCGCCAATCCTTCTTTTAAAGGGACTAAACTAATAAAAGTAAAATTATTGTTCAGTTACTATATATATACTTGCAGTTCAGTCCCGCCAATTACTATATAAATACTTGCAGTTTAGTCCCGCCAAATACTCGGCGGGACTGTATTTCAGTCCCGATAATTTAATGGCGGGACTGAATTTTAGTCCCGACAAATACTTAAAAGCCTTATAATTAGTGCGTATTATTTATAATTAGCCCCGTTCTTCCCTGTTTTCAAAGTTCAAGCCGCCAATCCTTCTT
>NW_027103620.1:2972-22005 GCF_902728285.1 Clytia hemisphaerica
GTAGTCTAGGAAAAAGTTTGTCTTTCTGATACAGCTGCAGGCATTGGTGGTGGTACTACATGTGTTTGATCTGAGGTGGGAGGTATAGGAGCATCATCTTCATACTGAATTGTCACTGGGATGTCAATCGGTTCTGTAGATCCGGTATCGATGATTTCCGATTTGTCACATGCTGTTGGGACTGTAACTTTGGAGTTAATACGTTTGGTTGGATTACTGTTTGGATTTGGGTTGAATTCTTCTCCGACTTTGAGGATTCGACAACTGGGAACTCTTACATAAACACTTCCATGGGGACAAAGATAGTTTTTCCGTCCTGACCAATAACTTTTCCAGGACCTTTCCATTTGTTGCTAGACTCTCGTTTGTAGTATACAGCATCACCGACTTCGAAAATTTCGCTATGGCTTCGTAACTGATGTCGCAATGCACGCCTGATTCGCTCTGATGATTCAGCTTTTATAAATGCACGTCTCCCTGAGTGTAGACTGTTAAGATGTTGATAGAAACGTTCAGATGTTGTTGTACCCTCTAAAGCTGGTGGCATATCGACGATCACGGATGGAAGATTAGGATTTTGTCCAAACAAAAGCTGATAGGAACTGTAGCCAGAGTTCATTTGTAAACAGTTTTTTGCATGAATTGCCCATACTAGGGCAACATCGGGTTTCATTTTTGGGTTTTCTTCCAGAACCTTTTGCAAACATTCATCAACAACGGCATGGTTACGTTCACATAATCCATTTTGCCATGGACTTTCTGCTGCAGTGTTTCTGACTTCGATATTAAGGTTAGCACACATATCCTTATACTCTTCATTTGCAAATTCACCACCGTTATCTGCTAGAAATTTCACTGGACAACCGAATCCTGATCCGATCCACATAAGCATGACTTTATCTACAATGGTCGACGGCTTTTTATCGTTTATAAATCTGGACATGGTGAATCTTGTAGCTGCATCATCGATTAATGAAGAATGTATTTACCGTCTTCCCACTTCTTGAGGATCCATCACTACGACTTCATTGAAGGTGGTGGCTAATGGTAAACTGACAACTGGCCTTGCAGGAGTTTTCTTAAATTTACGACAAATTTGACAATCAGCTGAAATAGCATCAATCACTTTGGAGCAAACTGGCGACAGAACTCCTGCATCTCGTAATAAAACCTTTTAAGCGTTTCGGGGACGGATGAGCAAACTGCTTATGAAGTTTTGTGACAACTGCGGAAATTTCCTTATCGCTTTCGACACCGGTAAAGCAACATTCTATGTCAATAGATGTGTCTCTCAAAGGGATGCATAATGGCCTGCTGATGTTACTTTGTAGGTTAACAACATTTCCGTAAATTTCAGCTTTATCGTTCACCAAATCAAGTTTCATTCCTGCTTTTTTCATTGCATTTTTACTTAAAAGCATCGGAATATCACTATCAATAATATCTGTTTCAATGGTGCATCTTGTCCGGCAAGGTAGCAGGGCAACAATGCTTTACCTTTTGATTTGAGTCGTTCACCACCTCCAAACTTGTAAATAGTTTCACTATCTTTGTAAATAATCTCACTTTTTTCACTGTCACTTAGTGAGTCGATAAAACACTCTATCCAATCTTGTCCAGAAAACTGTCGACGAGCATCCACTGTCGAGAACGGCAGCATTGGTAGATTCTGTTAACAACACTGTCATTTCATCATTATTTTGGCCCGTAAACAGAGCAAATTGTTCAGTCTCTATGTAGAATGAATGTTCAAGATTTTCATAAGCATGAGGGCAATCTTTCACGAAATGTAATGTTGAATCGCATGCCATACAGCGGAGTATGTTTTTCCATCACCATCCAATGGGTTCGTTTGCGACTGGTAGATTGACCTCTTCCTCTGTTGAACGTCTGTTTTTGGTAGTTGGTGAAACGTCCTCTGCCTCGTCCTCTGCCACGACCGCGATTTGGAAATTTCTGTTTTGAAAGTGATGTTAGCTTCCTCCTGGTTCGATTCATGGATATCCAATTTGATGGCTTTTAGATGGTTCGGTTGCGATGGGTTTTGCTTGTTGTACAAAGAACTTTTTCAATGAGTTTTTCATTTGTTTATATAAGTGGTGTGTGTTCATTATAATTAACTCCTGTCAGAACCATAAGACGATCATTATTTAGCAACCCTGAGTTCTCAAGTAGTTTAAATGCCAGGACACTTTCTGGCAACTCCATTTTGAATTTTTTTTTTTATTGTAACGCTTCTCGAATTCAAGTATGTACGTATCCATTGTTTCGCCTTCAACTTTCTTATATCGATCGAAATTGACGTAATATTCGTACACTTCCGCCAACTCATCTTTTTTAAACACTGTATCAAAGAACGCTATCAAAGTTTCTACGCCATCGTCTTTTTTTAGATCATCAAGATCAACTTCATTGAATACTTTGTCTCTTATTTGGGATTTGTCATCCTCTGGTAGAGACAACGCTACCGCTAATCCTTGCTTCTTCTTGGCAAGGTTTGTGACATAAGTCCAAGCACGCAATTCTTCCACATATCTCGTATAAGGTTTGTCATCTCCAAAGGCTGGGGGCTTTTGAAAACTTTCTGATGATGCCATTTTGAACCACTTTCTGCTACCATGAAAAGTCAATAACGCTGAATAATATAAAAGCCCCACAGCCACACCAAATGCTAATATTAATATATACTAGCCTATAACGATAAGAAGAATATGAACGTTAACATCAGGTAGGCATGGAAGAAATTCAGGGAGTTACTTCCAATTTTAACAAATAAAAATATTTCTATCAAGTGTCGTGGTCGTGTATTCTCATCTGCTGCGAGAGGTGTCATGTTACATGCAAGCACACCTTGGGTTGTAACTGTGGATGGTTGAAGCAGGCTTGTTCGCAATGATAATTTTATGATTAGGTAGATTTGTTCAACACGTTTGTCAGAAAGGGTATTTATGACTGTTCTTTGAGATGGGCTTGACATCGCTCCGATTGACGATTTGCTACGTTAAGGAAGGCTGCACTGGTTCCAGTGTATGACAGGAAAATATTTTGAGCTCGTATTTAAAACAATGCACTCAACATGCACCATTTCTTGTATGATCTTGTGTAACCCTGGCATTAATTTGCTTAGACCGTGCATAGTAGTGATTGTTGTGTTGTTTTGATTACTTTCAAAATGAAGAGAGCCAATGACGGGAAAATTTTTTGAACTTGTATTCACGACAATTCACTCAACATGCTCCATTTTTTTTGATAAAAAGTGAAACCCTGGCATTCATTTGCTTAGACCGAGCATAGCATTGAATATTGCGTTTACATGCTTTCAGAATGAACAGAGCCAATGAAGGGAAAATATTTTGAAATTGTATTCACGACAATTCACTCAACATGCTCCATTTTTTAAAATAAAAAGTGAAACCCTGGCATTCATTTGCTTAGACCGAGCATAGCAGTGAATATCATGTTTACATGCTTTCAGAATGAACAGAGCCAATGACGGAAAATATTTTGAACTTGTTTTCACGACAATTCACTCAACATGCTCCATTTTTTTAAATAAAAAGTGAAAACCTGGCATTCATTTGCTTAGACCGAGCATAGCATTGAATATTGTGTTTACATGCTTTCAGAATGAACAGAGCCAATGACGGAAAATATTTTGAACTTGTATTCACGACAACTCACTCAACATGCTCCATTTTTTTAAAAAGTGAAACCCTGGCATTCATTTGCTTAGACCGAGCATAGCAGTGAATAATGTGTTTGCATGCTTTCAGAATTGACAGAGCTAATGACGGAAAATATTTTGAACTTGTATTCACGACAATTTACTCAACATGCTCCATTTTTTTTTATAAAAAGTGAAACCCTGGCATTCATTTGCTTAGACCGAGCATAGCAGTGAATATTGTGTTTACATGCTTTCAGAATGAACAGAGCCAATGACGGAAACATTTTGAACTTGTTTTCACGACAATTCACTCAACATGCTCCATTTTTTAAAATAAAAAGTGAAAACCTGGCATTCATTTGCTTAGACCGAGCATAGCATTGAATATTGTGTTTACATGCTTTCAGAATGAACAGAGCCAATGACGGAAAATATTTTGAACTTGTATTCACGACAACTCACTCAACATGCTCCATTTTTTAAAATAAAAAGTGAAACCCTGGCATTCATTTGCTTAGACCGAGCATAGCATTGAATATTGTGTTTACATGCTTTTAGAATGAACAGAGCCAATGACGGAATATATTTTGAACTTGTATTCACGACAATTCACTCAACATGCTGCATTTTTTTAAAAAGTGAAACCCTGGCATTCATTTGCTTAGACCGAGCATAGCAGTGAATATCATGTTTACATGCTTTCAGAATGAACAGAGCCAATGACGGAAAATATTTTGAACTTGTTTTCACGACAATTCACTCAACATGCTCAATATCTTTAAATAAAAAGTGAAACCCTGGCATTCATTTGCTTAGACCGAGCATAGCAGTGAATATTGTGTTTACATGCTTTCAGAATGAACAGAGCCAATGACGGAAAATATTTTGAACTTGTATTCACGACAACTCACTCAACATGCTCCATTTTTTTTTAAAGTGAAACCCTGGCATTCATTTGCTTAGACCGAGCATAGCATTGAATATTGTGTTTACATGCTTTCAGAATGAACAGAGCCAATGACGGAAAATATTTTGAACTTGTATTCACGACAACTCACTCAACATGCTCCATTTTTTAAATCAAAAAGTGAAACCCTGGCATTCATTTGCTTAGACCGAGCATAGCAGTGAATATCGTGTTTACATGCTTTCAGAATGAACAGAGCCAATGACGGAAAACATTTTGAACTTGTTTTCACGACAATTCACTCAACATGCTCCATTTTTTAAAATAAAAAGTGAAAACCTGGCATTCATTTGCTTAGACCGAGCATAGCATTGAATATTGTGTTTACATGCTTTCAGAATGAACAGAGCCAATGACGGAAAATATTTTGAACTTGTATTCACGACAACTCACTCAACATGCTCCATTTTTTTTAAAAGTGAAACCCTGGCATTCATTTGCTTAGACCGAGCATAGCATTGAATATTGTGTTTACATGCTTTCAGAATGAACAGAGCCAATGACGGAAAATATTTTGAACTTGTATTCACGACAACTCACTCAACATGCTCCATTTTTTAAATCAAAAAGTGAAACCCTGGCATTCATTTGCTTAGACCGAGCATAGCAGTGAAGTGGGGGGCGTACGGGAAAGCGGTTTTGAGCGGTTTATCGGTTTCGGTCCTTTTTTTTGTCGGTTTATCGGTGAACAACCCTAAATTCGTGCGGTTATCGGTGAAGGAAAATTATGCCGGTGTCGGTGATTTCAATTTTATTTTACGGTTTGGTGGTGAAAGACCAGCATTTTGGCGGTTTTTCGGTGATAGAAAATCACTACGGTGTCGGTGATTTTTATCTTTTACGCCTCGGTGGCGGTGGCGTAGCTATCACAGGAAAAAATGTTCGATTTCCAAGGTTGGAAATTCGATATTTTTGGGTTGGAAATTTTGGTTTTATAATTGAAGGTTGGAAATTTGAGCGATTACTTTAAAGTGATTTGGAAAACGTAAATTACCCATAGGTTTTGTAGAATAAACCAATGCGCTTGAAAAATCAAGTGAAAAAAAAAAACAATGTAGAAATGACAATTTTCCAAGGCTGGTTGGAAAACATGACTTTTTGGGTGGGAAATTTTTATTTTCCAAACAGTTTGGAAATTGAAAAAAAAGGTCAAAAATCGATGTGAAAATACATATTTTTGTAAATTTGATACCTCAGGTTGAAAAACTAGACTTTTTGGGTCGGAAATTTGTGTTTCTCCCAAACAGTCTGGAAACGTTAAAAATCCATGTGGAAAATTACATTTTTTCTAAGATGAGACCCTTTCTTGGAAAACTAGACTTTTTGGGTTGGAAATTTGTGTTTCTCCAAACAGTTTGGAAAACGTTAAAAATCCATGTGGAAATTACATTTTTCTAAGATTGAGACCCTTTCTTGGAAAACTAGACTTTTTGGGTTGGAAATTTGTGTTTCTCCAAACAGTTTGGAAAACGTTAAAAATCCATGTGGAAATTACATTTTTATGAAATTGAAACTCTTTCGATTGGAAAACTAGACTTTTTGGGTTGGAAATTTGTGTTTCTCAAAACAGTTTGGAAAACGTTAAAAATCCATGTGGAAATTACATTTTTATGAAATTGAAACCTTTTCGATTGGAAAACTAGACTTTTTGGGTTGGAAATTTGTGTTTCTCCAAACAGTTTGGAAAACGTTAAAAATCAATTACGTTTTTCTAACCATTTTCTGCGCATGCTCCTTTGAGAAAACCACAAGCGATTTTTCGCTCAAAACTGTTTTGATGTATAGCAAACCTGGATATTAGACTATAATGTGAGCAGTCAAGCTGTAAGTTTCCGTCAGGTGAGGCGTCGCTTCGGAGCGGCCTCGGTCAATCGCAGTGAGTTCGCACAGTGAAGCACATAGGGTACTTGTGTCATAGTTTCAAATAGCGCCCTGCTGAGCTGTGTGAGTGATCTAAGATCAACCACGTATCTGTGCGAACAATAACGAGAGATTGACCGGGAGCCATCGAGCCTAGGCTAGCGAGTGACTGTTCACAAAAACAATAACCTTGCTTAAGATCTCTTTTCCACATCTCTGCCATCACTTTTTGGATTTTGGCTTTTTTCAACCTAGATTTTCGAAAATTCCAACCTTGTTAAATTTGGATTTTGGCTTTTTTCCAACTGAATTTTAAAAAATTCCAACCTTGTTAAATTTGGATTTTGGCTTTTTTCAACCTAGATTTTTCGAAAATTCCAACCTTGTTTTCCAACTGAATTTTAAAAAATTCCAACCTTGTTAAAGTTTGGATTTTCGCTTTTTTCAACCGCGATTTTCGAAAATTCCAACCTTGTTTAAGTTTGAATTTTGGCTTTTTTCAACCTCGATTTTGGAAAGTTCCAACCTTGTTTAAGCTTGGATTTTGGCTTTTTTCCAACTGAATTTTTTAAAAATTCCAACCTAGTTTAAGCTTGGATTTTGGCTTTTTTCCAACTGAATTTTCAAAAATTCCAAGCCATGGAAAATGCAACATTTCCAACCTTGGACAATGTCCCACATTTTCAGGTTGGATTTTCCATTGGATTTTGTCTTTTTTCCAACTAAGAAAACTTGAAATTTCCAACCTTGGAAATCGAAAATTTTTTCCTGTGTATTGGGCGCAATATTTTCACCTGTCTCCGCCATTATTTTTACCGCGAAAGGCTGATTGCTCCACAACAGAATTGAATATCCTTTTCTACGATCTCTTTTACATTTTTAACGCAGCCTGATTGGTTGGATTATGCAGCTCTTTATTCTGATTGGCTAGATTATGTGGACTTTATGAAGTGCGGCTGAAAATGCTCGAAAAAATAGATTTCGTTTTTTTTTTTTGGTTCGCTTTGGTTTTGGCTGCCCTTGATCTTTGCTGCTGTCTGGTTGCTATTCAAAGTACAGTCAAACCCAAGAAAATGGAGGAGTCAAGTAGCTCGAAATCAAAATCAAATACGATTGAATGCCGTGCCATTTTTTACCAGTTTGGAAAATCTGGGAAAAACTACATTGAGTCTTTCGAATTTCGGGGTCAATTTGAAGATGAAGTTCTTAACTCGTGTAAACGATTCAAAGATGCTATACGGTAAGTTTTTTATTCCATACTTTTTTTTATATATTGGCTGATTAGATCATAGATGTACGCTATGTTTCAGAGTATAAAATTACTATTAATTAAAAAATGCTACCAATATAGTACGGAATGATACAAGAATTTTCCAGAGAATAAACTGATAGCTTACTATAACTTTAAAACTTGAATCTTTTTCTTCTTAGAGAAATACGAATTGAAATCATTGCCTGAGGCTATTGGTATGGTATCAGAATCCCTATCTTCCGTCTCATCGTTTGAGAAAGATATACGCAAGACGGAAACAAACCTTCCAGTTTCGTTAACCGGAGCTCATGGTTTCGTCTCGACAAAGTCATTTGTTTCACTTCAGTTAACGAAATGGTCACTGGAGAAGTTGTCTGAAACTTGTTCTTCATTCAAGTACAACCAGACGAATATGCTAAGCATGATGACGCTCTCTGTGGAACATTTTCATTCTACCACACATACAAAACAAGTTCTAATGAGTCAACTTCAATACGCCCGGGAATTCATGACGTCGGTAAAAGAGTCATTGAAAAGGCTTGGCTCCTTGGTCGGTTCACTATTTTACCTCAAGAAAAGGGAGCTGGTACCCGGCCACCGAAAGTTCAATCGATTTTAACGAACTTTCTGGTGTGCTACCCAAGAAACATATCGCTGTCCAAATCCCCAAAAATGAAGAGGAAAAGCTTAGAGTTTGGGCTGATAGTTACACACGTGCCGTCCGCCAGCGCAGTGTTCGCCAGGAAACAACTATGGCAAAGTGTGGAACACTCCCAACATATTTATATACGGATAAAGTAGACGAAATTGCTCAAGCTACTGATCCATACAACTACAAACACCCAAGGAAAAGCAAAGATGCTGCAGACATACAAATGAATTCAATCGCCCCAAATTTACAAACGAATTCAATCGCGGCTGACCTACAAACCAATTCACTCGCCGTAGACGTACAAACCAATTCACTCGTCGCAGACGTACAAACCAATTCACTCGTCGCAGACGTACAAACCAATTCACTCGCAGCAAACGTACAAACCAATTCACTCGCCACAGACGTACAGACAAACTCGATCGCCACAGACGAACAAACGATTATTGCCGAAGAGGAGCAGCCAGATTCGTTCGATCCTGATAGTGGTGATGAACAGACAGCTGAATCATCAACTTTAGGTGGCTTGGACGAGGCAACATTTTTCATGGTTGGTCGATCAACCAGATTTGGACGTAAAATTAAAGTTAACTCAAAATTTATCTCTTAATGCCTTAATCATTCACAAGACTTTTTTATGACTTTTCTAGTGTTTTTAGTTAACGATTTGAAACCTTTTATGAAATTAGCGTACAGTACTTAGCGCCTGTCTAGATGGAGATTCAGTACAGAGCGAACAACCCACTTTTATAACCTCGTACGCCTAACGGGTTTCAGGATATCCCCTGATGCTGTAGTGAGATTTTGTAAATTTGATTGAAAGCTTCAGTACGCCAGGTACCGAAACTCAATGTAAACGGACTGTTAACCAGTTTTTTATTTTTTAATAGAATTTGACCTCGCTCAAAACTAGAATTTTATTACGTAAATTAGTAAATTTAGTATTTGTTGCTACAATAGCTATACAACGACAATCTGAATTTATATCTGGAAAATTCTATCATTCTTAGCTTTAGTCTATTCCCAGTCTATGCCCTTAATAAGCGAATGTTTGAAAAACCTTAGTTCTGGCAGCAATTGTCCAGTCTCCTTTTGTTTCGAAAAATCGGTGTCGGTGAAGTGGGAAAAAATTGTCGATTTATCGGTGACGGAGCTATTTTTGCGCGGTTTATCGGTTTTTGAGAGTCCCGTACGCCCCCCACAGTGAATATCGTGTTTACATGCTTTCAGAATGAACAGAGCCAAAGACGGGAAAATATTCTGAACTTGTATTCAAAACAATTCACTCAACATGCTCCATTTTTTTTTAAAGTGAAACCCTGGCATTCATTTGCTTAGACCGAGCATAGCAGTGAATAATGTGTTTACATGCTTTCAGAATGAACAGAGCCAATGATGGAAACTATTTTGAACTTGTATTCACGAAAATTCACTCAACATGCTCAATTTTTTTAAACAAAAAGTAAAACCCTGGCATTCATTTGCTTAGACCGAGCATAGCATTGAATATTGTGTTTACATGCTTTCAGAATGAACAGAGCCAATGACGGAAAATATTTTGAACTTGTATTCACGACAACTCACTCAACATGCTCCATTTTTTAAATCAAAAAGTGAAACCCTGGCATTCATTTGCTTAGACCGAGCATAGCATTGAATATCGTGTTTACATGCTTTCAGAATGAACAGAGCCAAAGACGGAAAATATTTTGAACTTGTATTCACGACAATTCACTCAACATGCTCCATTTTTTTTTAAAGTGAAACCCTGGCATTCATTTGCTTAGACCGAGCATAGCAGTGAATATTGTGTTTACATGCTTTCAGAATGAACAGAGCCAATGACGGAAAATACTTTGAACTTGTTTTCACGACAATTCACTCAACATGCTCAATATCTTTAAATAAAAAGTGAAACCCTGGCATTCATTTGCTTAGACCGAGCATAGCAGTGAATATTGTGTTTACATGCTTTCAGAATGAACAGAGCCAATGACGGAAAATATTTTGAACTTGTATTCACGACAACTCACTCAACATGCTCCATTTTTTTTAAAAGTGAAACCCTGGCATTCATTTGCTTAGACCGAGCATAGCATTGAATATTGTGTTTACATGCTTTCAGAATGAACAGAGCCAATGACGGAAAATATTTTGAACTTGTATTCACGACAACTCACTCAACATGCTCCATTTTTTAAATCAAAAAGTGAAACCCTGGCATTCATTTGCTTAGACCGAGCATAGCAGTGAATATCGTGTTTACATGCTTTCAGAATGAACAGAGCCAAAGACGGGAAAATATTCTGAACTTGTATTCAAAACAATTCACTCAACATGCTCCATTTTTTTTTAAAGTGAAACCCTAGCATTCATTTGCTTAGACCGAGCATAGCAGTGAATAATGTGTTTACATGCTTTCAGAATGAACAGAGCCAATGATGGAAACTATTTTGAACTTGTATTCACGAAAATTCACTCAACATGCTCAATTTTTTTAAACAAAAAGTAAAACCCTGGCATTCATTTGCTTAGACCGAGCATAGCATTGAATAATGTGTTTACATGCTTTCAGAATGAACAGAGCCAATGATGGAAACTATTTTGAAATTGTATTCACGACAATTCACTCAACATGCTCCATTTTTTTAAATAAAAAGTGAAACCCTGGCATTCATTTGCTTAGACCGAGCATAGCATTGAATATTGTGTTTACATGCTTTCAGAATGAACAGAGCTAATGACGGGAATATATTTTGAACTTGTTTTCACGACAATTCACTCAACATGCTCCATTTTTTAAAATAAAAAGTGAAACCCTGGCATTCATTTGCTTAGACCGAGCATAGCAGTGAATAATGTGTTTACATGCTTTTAGAATGAACAGTGCCAATGACGGAAAATATTTTGAACTTGTATTCACGACAATTCACTCAACATGCTCCATTTATTTTAATAAAAAGTGAAACCCTGGCATTCATTTGCTTAGACCGAGCATAGCAGTGAATATTGTGTTTACATGCTTTCAGAATGAACAGAGCCAATGACGGGAAATATTTTGAGCTTGTATTCACAACAATTCAAAAGCAAAAACACCAGAGGAAAAAGGAAACAGCGAAAAGACAAAAAGATCGTCATCCGCATATTATGGTCAAGATGACAATTTTTGTTGGCCTTTAAAAAGCCTGGAGGTGGATACTTATAGTAACTAATTTTGTTTAAATTTTATCTTTAGGTATAATAGATCAAATAAGCACCAGAATACCCCTGTTCATTGCTTTGATTTTTTTATTACTTTATTTTTTAATAGGTGTCAGTGAATCTTACTGGATTACTTTGAAAATTTATTGCAAATTTTTTGAAGACTGGAGACAGCTCAAGCACTACAATCATCAATGAAGGAAGATGTAAAAACTTTTATGGCAATGATGTCATACTCCAAATACATCAGATTATCATAAAATTAACGTTGCCGTGACACCATAATGTGAATCAGCAGATTAAAGAGTCAAATCGAGTTTCAGATGTCAAGTCATGAAGTAATACATCACCTACTACTTATTTATTAATCTATTACGATGACGATTGCATAGAGTATGTTTGATCCACGCAAGGCCTCTTGTTGGTTTGGCCTAAAAAGTTAATCCCTTTTTGTATAATGTGAATAAAATTAGACATCCTTTTTATCTCATTAAAGTAGCATGCACACCTGGGACAAGTAAAGATTCCCTCATTTTTGATAATATGAATTTTCTTTATATTAAAAATGCGATTATTAGATTCAAACAATTTATGTGGCTTTGTCTAACTTAGTAATTATGTTTAATTTGTTTAAAACAAACTTTTATTCATTTCAGGATCACACTGGGTTACAGAGCAGGACGTATTTACAGTGCACTTGTATCGAGAAAACCTTTTTGCAGAGTTCAACATTCTGAATGTGCTGATGAAACAACCATTCCATATATTCAGCTGGGACATACAGTACGTAATATTTGGTAAAAAATGGTTTATTTTCATCAACCATTACTTCCTATAGAATACATGTCTGTCAGTGATGAATAGGTTTTATCATATTTCAAAAATCATCTTAGACAAATTTGTAAAAGGTACAGTGCCTCATGCAAATCATTATCTAATGTATCAAATGGTGCCAAACTATAAGCTATTAGTTAATCATATCTCCAAACGTGTTCTTTTCTTTGTTCACAGCTTTTTATACAATGCTAAGGTATACCACACAGAAACAGAAAAAAAAGACACAAAGATGGCCATCTGCATATTGGGATCAAGAGGACAATTTTTGTTGGCCTTTAAAAAGCCTGGAGGTGGTTACTTACATTAACTAATTAAGGTTGAATTCTTTCTTTAGGTATATTAAATCAAATAAGCACCAGAATACCCTAGTTCATTGCTCTGATATTTTTATTGTTGCTTTAGATTTTAATAGCTGTCAGTGAATCTCATTGGATTACTGTAACGATTGTCTGCAAATTTTCTGGAGCCTGGAAACAACTCAAGCACTACAGCCATCAATGAAAGAAAATATAAAAGCTTTTGTGACAATGATGGCGTACTCCAAATACACCAGATTATCATAGGATTAACGTTGCTTCAACACCATAATGTGAATAGGCAGATTAAAGACATCAAATCGAACTTAAAGCTGTCCAGTCACTAAGTAATACATCACCTACTACTTACTTAGTAATTTATTATGATGACGATCGCATAGAGTTTGTTTGATCCACGCAAGGTTTGGCCTAAAGAATTCATCCCTTTCTGTAAAATGTAAATAAAATTAGACATCCTTTTTATCTTACTAAAGTAGCATTCACATGAGGGACAAATAAATATGCCCTCATTTTCGATGATATGAATCTTCTTTATATTGAAAATGCGATTACTAGATTCAAACCATTTATGAAAGTAATATTGAGCCCTTGTCTGACTTAGTGATTATATTAAATTTGTTTAAAGCAAACTCTTATTAATTTCAGGATCACACTGGGTCACACAGCAGGAAGTATTTGCAGTGCACTTGTATCGAGAAAACCTTTTTGCAGAGTTCAAAATTCTGAATGTGCTGATGAAACAACCATTCCATCCATATATTCAGCTGAGACATGCGCAATATTTGGTAAGGAAAGGTTTATTTTTGTCAACCAGGACTTCCTATAAAATGCATTTTTGTCAGTGATAAATAGGCTTAAATGTATTTCTAAAATCATCTTAAACAAATTTGCCTCTTGCAAATCATTATCTAATGTAAAGTTACCAAACTGTAAGGGATTGATTAATCATATTCCCAAAACTGTTCTATTCTTTGTTCAGTGCTTTTGATACAATGCCACATAGGGAAGATATCAATTTTCAATTATTTCATGGCTTTGTTTCAAAGTTAACTTCTGAAGGAGGTATATATTAATTGCTGAAAGGGCAATCATAGATCGATTTAGAGGGAAAATTTTTATTTTCATCGTTTTTATGGCAAACTCATCTTAATCCAAAAATTGCTTTAAAAAATTGATGTTTTTTTGAGATTAGCAGATTTCTTTCAAACAAAGATGGTACGCCATAATAACACCTTCAACTATGAAGGCAAAAGGGCATCAACAGAGTTATCCAACCACGTTAGGGACCTGCAAATCAAAAACATACAACCAAAATTATCATGGGAGATTATCGACCACGCCCGCTCGTATGTCAACGGCTTGGTAAACTGCAACCTCTGTTTCACAGAAAAATTTCACTTTATTACATCAGAGCTTCATCTCGTAAACAAAAGACTTATTTCCACATGTCGCCATAACAACAGATTTAATCTGAAGACCTTCAAATCGGTTCACCCGGATGAATCATAAATTTTATTTTCAATATGTTTTAGTAATTGTTTTTATAACAGTTTTATTGCTCAAATTATCCAGTTTTTCAACTTTTTACGTCATCGAATTTCAAATTTTCAATCATTACTGTACATATGATTAGTTGGTTTAGCTTAGTTTGGCTTTTAAAATATCGATGGATTTTTTAGTATACACCTTAATAATGAGAAAAACCTTAAAAAATTGGCAAAAATCATTCTCTTGTTGTAAAAAATTACTCCTACATTTAAAACTCATCCTTTTTTTGAATTTCATCGAGTGATTTTTGCTCAATTTTTTGTTTGGTCATTTCTTTCATAGGACCCCACAATAAGAAAAATGCTGATTTACAAGTGTGGAGCTAAATCTATTGAGGAATGCTTGAAAGAAATTAGTTCGTCAAAAAAAGGTTGGTATCATAGCTTTGAATGGGCTTTGAATAGTTTTGATTGTTTTAAGTTGTATATTTATTTTTAGTTTATTTGTTTTATATCAACAAACATATCAATCAAAAATATACTCAATATGGTTGGTTTGATGGGTTTGATTCCTACTAGCATGTTCGTCTTCATCCAAAATATTGTCAAGCAGTCTGGATTAAGAGCACCATGAACGCTTGCGCAGAGTCAACCCAACGCTGCCCAAGAGGGCTGGATGAATTGACAGATCGTAGTCAAGTATTCAAACCTTCCAATATCAACAACAGACCCTGCCACCCTTTCAAAATCATACCAGCTGTCCAAAGAACAATAAACACTATCTTCAACTTATCAATGATTTTCAGAATCCAGATGGCACATGTAAGGATAGACCAGGAAAATCGCAGCATGGACATAAGATGAAAAGTTATGCTGAACTTGACAACACAGAATTATAAAATTTTGGAAATGTATATTTCTAAATTTTAATAGTCCCTTTTCTGAAAGTGAAAGAAATGACTTGGGAGGTAATTTATTCAAAAAACAAACAATGTGTCTGTCTCCTATTAGGAAAGCATTAGTCAACAAGAGGTGAACAAGCAAATGCCTGGTAATATGATGTAGTTTTGGCCTGAAAAATCACATAACAAAAATCATTGCCTTTGATAAAAGTTAAAAAATAGACATACAAATAGCATTTCATATTCTGACCAAAAGATGTGTTTCACAAAAGTTTCAAAACTTTGATGATGTGAGCAAAAATGAATGAATCTTTTTTTCTGATATCATCGAAGAACTTTGAAAAGTCTATTCGATAGACTTCCGTAATCAATGTGGTCTCTCTATCTTAGCATAGCGGTTCTTCTCACAATGTCGTCAGTATGTAACTATGCAATTAACATGTAAACCAATATTTCCTCCTGTCCATCTGGACAGGAAAATTGTATTAATAGCAAGAAATATACAACTCTGCTAGCTGTTCTCCTTCTTTCAAGTACCAGAAAGAGGGTTTTGAAATTCAGCACATACTACAAACGTTTTTTTGTCTTATCTACTAGCCACACTTTTCCATGAAAAGTTCTGTTCCAAAATACCACGAGATTTCTCAATAAGTAATGACCACTTCTCTCCACAGTTTCATAGTTTGTTAAACTTTTCCCAGACCATTCATTCCATAGACTCCAAAAGCAGCCAGCTTTCCCAGTTAATTACTACCATCTCTGCAAAACTCTCTGTTTATTCTGGTTTATTACATCTCTCCTCGATAACTTCTGTTCCAAAATACCACTGGAACTGTCAATTTAAAATGAACACAGATTTCTCAATGAGTTTTCACTTCTTTCCTCAATAGCTGCATGATTTACCCCACCTCTCCTAAAAAATTCAACCACCAATAAAAACCACTTGTCTTATCCAAATTTCAAAGAATTAAAACAAGTTTCTTGACAGTTCCACAGTGTGCCACAGGTTCACACATGTCTAACATCAGCTCTTTGTCTAAATACTATTGTCAATAAATCATGACCACTTCTCTCCACAGTTCCATGGCTTGCCATGCCAAGCCTACTAGAAAATTCGCTCTCAAAATACCATCAAATTCCACCACTTTCCAATTAATTATTACCACGCTCTCCAAAGCTCTCTGCTTGTTATACCTCTCCTAAGAGATTTCATTGCCACTGTATTCCCACTTCTCTCCACATTTGTATTGCTTTCCACACCTAGAAAATTCAGTCTCAAAATACCACTGGATTTTCTCAATTACCTCACTCTTCAAAGTTTCACGGTTTACAACACCCCTCCGAGAAAACTCACTTCAAAGATACCACCAGTCATTACCACGCTCTCCGCAGTTGTCTCTAGAACTGATCTTTCTAGCAGGTAACCTAGAGCTCTCTCAGCAGGTTTACGGTTTGTAAGACCTCTTGTGGTAATTCCATCTCAAAGTACCACTGTATTTATCAATAGATAATTACCATGGTTTCCTAACCTCCTCGAAAGGATTCATCCTCAAAATACGATTACATTTCTCAATGAATTATAACCAGTTATCTTAACAGTTCCACAGTTTCCCACATCGCCCACATCTCTTCTAGAATATTCAGTCCGAAGATCCCACTGAATTCTATCAATAAATAATGATCACATTCTCCAAAGTTTCATGCTTTGCCAACCTCTGCTATAAAACTCACTGTGAGAATACCACCGGTTCTCTCAGTTAATAACTACCATGCTCACCAAATTCTATCGGTTTGCTACACGTCGCCTAGAAAATTTAGTCTCAAATACAACTGGGTTTTCTCAGTAAATTTCTACCATTATCTCCGAAGTTCCACGGTTTGCACAGCCTTTCCAGAGTATGCCTTTTCAGAATATCCCTTTCCGAGATGGCATTTCTATGGAATCCATTTTAAAAACTCCACCAATTTCAAGTTAACTACTACCACATACTCTCCAAAATTCTCTGTTTGTTACACCTCCTCAAAGATTTCGCTGCCAAAATACCATTGTATTTCTAAATGAAATATTCCCCCCACTTCTCCCCACAGTTGTATGGCTTGCCACACCTAGATAATTCAGTTTCAAAATACCACTGGATTTTCTCAATGAATAATGACCACGTTTCAAAGTTTCACGGTTTGCAAACCCTCTCCTAGAAAACTCACTTCGAAAATACCACCACTTTCTTCAGTTAGCTATCTACCACGCTTTTCAAAGTTCTCTGTTTGTCTCCTCAAAAGTTCATCCTCTCCAAAGTTTCATCCTAGAAAACCCATTTTAAGTACCACCAGTTTCCTCAGTTAATCACCACAGATTTACTATTTTATTTGTCACTCCTTCCCAAAAAGTTCAAAATACCACTGGATTTTCTGAATGAACAATTGTCAAGTTCTCCAAACTCTCATGGGCTGCCACACCTCTCATAAAAAAATTCACTACAAAAACACCACCAGTTTTCTCAGTATTTTACCAACCCTCCACAGTTTCTTCTATGAATTCAGCCATACCACCAGTTTTTCCTAGTAAATTTATGATCATCTCTCTTCAGTGCCACGGTTTGCTAATTTCCTCTCAAAGTTTCAGCCATAAGATACCAACTCTCTTCTCAATATTTTAAAGTTACACTAGAATCTCAGGTTTTATGGCTCACATTTCCGATCCAAGCAAATTCCAATTCTCAAAATACCATTAACCTTCCAATGAAAAATATCTAAACAGTTCTACAGCTCACCACTCAGTACCTCTTATTTCTTTATAAATCAGTCTCAAAATATATCTCTAAAGCTTCAAGATTGGCTCACCTCTCCTTAAAAAATCCAGTCTCCAATAATCAACTTCGCCACACCTCATTTCAGTCAATACCATTTCAACAACTCTCCTCCAAAAGTCCAGTCTTCAAATACCACTGGTACCGGTACCACCATTTTCTCTCTTTCTCTCTCCCACTTTTTCTCCTCAAGAGATTCATTCCAGATATACTGCCAATTATCTCAACGAGTTATAACCACTTCGCCACACCTCTCCTCCAAAAGTTTCAGTCCTCAATAAATCACTGCAAATCTCAGTGAATGCTCACATCTTTCAACAGGTCAAGGTTTGTCACATCATTCTTCGATAAGTTCATCCCAAATTTACCAACAATTTGGTCACCACAACTCTCCACTTCTTTCAACATTTCACGGTTTGCACCACCTCTCCTCAAAAGTTCATTTTCAAAATTCATTCAGAATTTCTTAATGTGATATTACCACACTCATTCCTAAATTTTAACGTTCTCAGGATAGATTCCAACGCTTATATCAAGCAAGAAATGGTGAAAAGCAGCCATCCATGGCTCAACCGTCGATTCAGCCAAGAGTATAATGCCTGCCAAGACATGATCAACTGGCTAAGAAAGATGAGAAGGAGCTAAGGACGGATGTTTCGTTGATTACGCATCACATCCCTCTGTCAGCATGAAGGAATTGTCCGACGATGAAACTTTTCTGAAAAACCAGTAAATGATCCAGCATAGGTAAGCCTCTTGAATAACAACCACTACCACTTGATTAGGCTCTAAACCGAAAGTGTTTACTGATGTTTGCTTTATTCATTTTCGTTCCTTATTGTATACAAGGTCATCATTGACATAAGGGAACATTTTTCAAGAATAGCCCTGCATTGCCAAAACAAAATTTTAGCTATCTTGCTGGTTATTTTACAGTATTTTATTTATATTTTGTTTTGTTGCTAATCACCCCTGTGTCACAGACCCAGTGGGACCCCATTCCAACTGGAAAATTTGGCAAAAATTTGTTCCCTGGTGGGAAAAACCCTAGAATTAGCTCCACTGGGCACAATGTCTAAAGATT
>NW_027103620.1:23216-36626 GCF_902728285.1 Clytia hemisphaerica
ACTGAGGCTGCGCATGTTCTTAAGATGTTCTTAATTTTTCGACGAATTTCAGCCTATATGTTCTTATAAACTAGGTTCTAATAAAAAAAACGTGTATTGCACTCAGAAATATCTTTTGAACGATCACAAAGTATCAAGTTCTATGTATCAAGCTACAGCCTTTTTCTGTTTTCATCAAGAAGACTTAAGTTATTTTTTATTTACTAATTCTTCCAAACGTAATGCTGATATTTTGAGTTTATTTTACTTTATCCATATCGTTTTGGTGTATTGTTTTATCAAAAACTTTTATCGAATACGCAATATATAATTAGAAACTAAATTTCATGAATTTTACATTTCAGTGAAACAAAATAAATAAAAAGGGACTGTGCAAGAGTTTATTGATGATTCTTCTTAAAGAAAAACGAAAGAACTCAGCACAAAATGATGCCTTGGTTTCACGGAGAATATGATTAATCTTTACAGGGGCAGTTGATTAATGTAAGTTTATTGCTTTTTCTCAATGATAGAAAGGTAGAAAATGTGAGCCCTTCAAATAATTTCGGGATTGGTCAGGGCGCTGACAGACACTGCGACTTGACATACGCAAGCTGACAAACCATGACGTATACCATGATTCTCAAACGACACCGGGAGAGGGTTGCTCACGCGAGGCCGAACCTTATGAGTGCCACGGCACGTCACAATGCCTGTCTTATCTCCCCACACTATTGTATTAGAGCAATGGTACCCAATTCCCCTCACATGGCATGGGTTGACCCGGACAAATTTCCAATTTGACTTGCCAAGTGAATCGTAGAGACACGGTGAGTATCGAACTCGGGTCTCCCAGGCGGTAGTCACGGATGCTACCCACTATTCCTCAATGTTCTTCGCCTATTCAGCACATTTCACAGTAAATTTGAGTTTATCATTTCAATTCTACAAATTTACCAGAATTCTTGCATGACCTTGGTCGCTAAACTTTGGAAATAGGTAAATAGAGGGACATTAGGTGCTATTTTAGAGTACATTTTTGGTTACGAAAACTTTTCTAGAACATTTAGGCCATGTTACATGTTACAAGTCCAGCTGGCACACGACGTTGTTTCAACGTTCATCTAACGTTATATGGTCGTTATAAACGTTAGATAAACGTCAAAAAAAACGTTGTGATTTGGATCTCAGAATATTCAAAACTATGCTTGATGGATAAATCCATTGGGATCTGATCAGAACTTTATATCCATTCCATTGATCAAATTTTTAAGACAAATTCTCATTTCTAATTATTAATCTGACCTTGCTTCGATTATAACATTCGTTTAAACTTTTTTTTCGAATTTGAAATCCACATTCGTAACTCGAAACTATCTATATATCTCTGATCTGAAGGGAAGGAGGGCTTTTGTTGCATTTAATCATAATCATTTGAGACATTTGGTTTGGATTTTGTATTTACCATTTTGTAATGGTACTGCTTTTCAATTTCAGGTCTCCAAGAAGTTTAAAAGACATGCAATAATAACCATACCTTCTTCATAATCTGTTACTACCAGGTATGCAATTCATTGGCGCTCCCCAAGAAAATCAGTCTTGGCTAAAACTCCTTTCGACTCGAGATGTTCACACTAGAATATTATAAACTTTAATGATTCACAACTTTTGTATCCTTCTTTTTCGTTACTCGTGGAGAGATTTACGTGAAAATGAAACCTTAATCTTCTCATACCTTTTTTGTTTTGTAAAAAATTACCGACATTACGTCATACTTTTCATTCTCAGTTAAAGACGGTAAAGCTCTCACCAAGATGAATGTTTGTCTCACCAGCTTTACATCAGATGAAGGATGATACAAAGGAATCCTCCAGATGACTAAAATTTAATCAAAATGGCGTATCCTCCGTAACTACTGTTGAACGTTGGACACAATAAGACATTGTGCTCGCAGAAAATGGAATGTTTTATCCATACCGGGATGAAGCTCTCCATGCCATGGTCAATAGATATATGGCGATTTTTGGGAATTGACTTGACGAAATTAGCGCAGCTGGCTTTTTGGATTGTTTAAAAAGCTTTAGAATGAAAAACAATAAGCTAGCTGATTTCGAATTTCCGGGGGACTTAGCGACCATTTTGGAAATCTACTCTTCACGTTCAGGTTTTGTCAATAAAGAACATATAAAGAACTTTCCAAGGGTCTCTAGGCCAATTGACCTTTATATTTAGAAATGAAAAAAAAATCTAAGTTTCAGACTATTGGGCCTGCCCCGCTCTTATTAAAGCTGTCCCTTGCCGTATTAAAATCATGACTGAGTTTACCTTTGATATTGAATGTTTCACCTTGACTAGCCAGGAATAGTAGTGTTATCAAATTCTTAACTAGGATATGCCGGCTAATTTAGGTTGTTCGCGATAATGTTCACGTAGAAACGACTCCATCAGTATGAAAAGCACATCACTGGTAACTTTGCCTTTTAGATTGGTGTAACGTTAGCAAGCTTCCAATCTTCATATACAACCCCATTAATCAGCTTCTTCTTCATTAATCTTTTTAACACCCCTGTCTCACAGTCCCGGTGGAACTTTAGTGGGGATAAAAATCCCTATCGAAATCCCAATGGGGATAGAAATTTTATTGTTCCAAGGTTAAAAAATCCAGTGAGGACGGTATCGATTCCGTGGCCTACTATCTTTGAAAATCGAGCTCCATGGAACTAATTCAATCTCTTAGATCCGATACTATCGATACTGGTTATCGTTCCTCTCGCTGAATAGCCTCTTTGACCCAAAATGAAAAAATGAAAGCGACTTGTCACCACTATTTGACACCAAGGTGCCCTTATTTTTGGATTATTCTTATTGTACACAGCCTAAAATAACTAAAAGCACCTCCTGAGGTGTAGTTTAAAAATGACTTGGTGACCGCCTTCACCCATTAATACCTCTAAAATCATGGTCGAAAGATATTGACATTTTAGTGTATTTTAACGTTTTTCAGAAACTAAAGTTCGAACCTTGCATTCGGACGAGAATAGCCATTTTAGCACTTCCAATTTCTTTCATTGAATATCCTATCCTAAGGTCTTATGTCTCATGTTAAAACTCAGAGTTAAAACTTTCCAACTACTCGTGTAAATCTGTTTCTGGCTTTGTGGGTGCTTCCGTTAGGAAATGAAAGAATTTACTGAAATCAATTAACGTTCATTACCGTGGCTGATATGGGCATCCCTGCGCCTATCTTGCCGCGGCGGTGTAAGTTAGGCGGCCGCCTAACTTTTCAGGCGGCCGCCTATCTTTTCGGGCGGCCGCCTAACTTAGCGATGGATTAACTCGGGCGGCCGCCTATCTTAACTTAGGCGTCCGCCTAATTAGTCAATCTTGCTGATCTATTCTGGTCTGTATTTTTATCATATCAATTCAGGCGGCCACCAGTTTTATCATTTCAAATTTCAAAACAAACAAAAAATATGGTAGCCATTTTCCTTTTGCTTGCTTTTGAAATTCCTCTGCAACTTGATACACTATTTTGGTATTTTTGTTTACTTTATTAACACGTGCAACAGAAGATAGGCGGCCCACTCAGGCGGCCGCCTAAGATTTAACAAGTTAGGCGGCCGCCTGAATTAAAATAGGCGGCCATCTGAATTAGAATAGGCGGCCGCCTATCCCAACTCAGGCGACCGCCTAAGATTTAACAAGTTAGACGGCCGCCTGATTTAGAATAGGCGGCCGCCTAAGATTCAAATATAAAATGCAGAGCAGAAAGCTAATTTGATGACCATCCATCGATAAGTTAGGCGGCCGCCTAAGCTGACAGGCGGCCGCCTGACTTAAACCGCCGCGGCAAGATAGGCGCAGGGATGCCCATATCAGCCACGGTAGTTCATTCAACGCTACATTCAAAATTCCGAGAAATACTGATTTGACAAATCTTTTCCATGCGTTCATATAGCATCCCTTCAGATTTCCGAGAAACGTCTTCATCTCTTTCACTTCGCTCATCATCTTTGTTCATCTAACGCTCATAAATCATCATAAAAAGTTACATTAAGATTTCCCAAGAAACCTACAATTCATTCACTCCATTATTTAATGTTAAAGGGTAGTGCATCAGCTCTATGAATATAAGCTTTAACTTCGAAATTCGTACATTCTGTCACACGACGGAGTTGGCACAGCTTGTGCACTATATCATCAGAATCCGAGGTTATGCATGTATAAGCTGTGACATATCAATTTTCCCTTCATAATTGTCTTCGGTTTGGTCGATTCTTTGAAGCATGGGCTTAACCGTCGGAATTCGAATAAGTAAGCCAGCTGTGCATTTTTAGGGCCTGTCGAGCGCTTTAAAAAGCAATTGTCGAAATTTAGAAGCATGGACTTGACTTTCGAAAACTAGCTTTTAAAAAAACTAAGTTTTTGTAAAAAGGTTACTCTCCTAGAGAGAAGAAATTTCTATGTCAACAACGTCGTTGTCTGAATCACCTTTCAGCTCATCAGCACCATGTTGCATGGTTTCCTCAGCTACTTCAGTACTCTTGTGTGCTTAATTGTAGGGGGTGGAATAATCAGGGGGAGTGGGTACCCCAGATAAAAATCAAAAAAATGGAAGTTCATAATTAAGTGCTGTTGACCTGATTTTGCTAAAAATCCATAGGAAAATGGAAATGGATTGCTCAAAAGTTTCAAAATTTGGATTTCAATTTTTTCGCTCACATTAAGTGCCGTCTTTAAGTAGCTCAAGAAAAATCTGGCTTTTAGTTTTCAAAAAAATTAGTTTCAAATCACCGTGCGGGAAAGGGATTGCTCAAAAAAAAAATCTTATTGGTCACGTTAAGTAGTGCCGTCTTGAAGTAGCTCAAGGAAAATCAGATTTAAGATTTTCAATGATTTTTAGTTTTAAATCTCCGTACGGGAAATGTATTGCTCAAACTTTTTAAAATCCCAATCTTGGAATTTAAATTTTTGAAAATATTTCAGCTGTCAAAAGAAGACTCACTTAACTTGTTCTAAACATAGCCTAACTTTAGCCTATATTTATCTCATGACCCCATTCAGACGCGTAAAATTTCCAACTCTCTGGTTAATTGAAATTTGAAAAATCAACCACCTATGTGTTTTATAGTGTTGTGCTTATAAAATGGACAAAATCATTTTACTTTCGTGTTGAAATAAAATCTTGATCTTATAAAAAAAAATGTATTTCTTATAATTAGCATAAAGCAATTATCTAGAGGGTAATTTTTTGTGCATTTTTAATTGATTCGAATTCGTTTTTTTATTTTTATTTCGATAGTATTGAGTACGCATTCTGATCATCACACTTTTAACTTGTTATCTTATGAGAAGGATGTTGTATGTGGAGAGGAAAGTCAAGATGAAAAAGTTATGATTTTCTAATTTTACAAATTTTGAATTTAGTCAAATGAACTTTAAGTTTATTCCAATTACATTTTACGATTTTATATTCGTGGCACATTTTACAGCACATATTCTTAGGCCAGCCGGTGAGTTTTGGCTTTTTTTGTTGTTTGTTTTCTGTATTTTTTGTTAGGTTTTTGTCTCTTTATAAGGTAAGACAGGGATAGGGTCACACCCTCTTCTCATAGACCAAGTAGGATTTTTTTAGTCAGTGGGGGTAAAAATATTTCGATGGGAATTGTTACTTTTTTACGGTTGGGGGTTTGAGTTACACTGTTATCAAGTCAGAAAATTCTGTGAAGTGGAGAATATAGCCTGGATATCCAAGCTTTGAACTTTTTCATAGTCTAGTTTTTGATAATTTATGCAATTTCAGACTTTGTATATTGAGGTATTGAAACTCTATTTTTCTAAAATTTAAAGCTTGAATATCCAGGATAGCACATATTTGGTGAGGATTTGCTTGTTCTTAACTTCAGTTGATAGAATCTGAGAATGTCTGTTTGTATGTATGTCTGTATGTCACCTAAAAGCTAAGGGGCAGGTTGAAGTCTTCAAAAAAATTCCGATTAGGTTGAAATTTTGCAACACTTGAGTCGATTTGATTGAAACTCTGCACACGTGTTCTTTGGTTGAATGTCTGGGTCTCTGTTTTCATTTTTGAAAATATTGATTTTAAAGGGCGTGGTCATGACTTCTTCGCCAAAACGAGGCTAAAATCTTTTGGGCAGGCTGGAGACCTCAAAAAATATTTGAACATTTTGGAGTCTACTTAGAGAAAGTTATCATATATCAAAAATTTTCTGTTGATGTTTACAACTCGGCCTACAAGTAATATTGGAAGTTCAGTGCGGTTAGCACGTTCGACAGTTCTATTACCTTCAGCGGTTCAAAATTTGAAGTATAATTTTTTAACTGGGGATGACAGTTTGGCCAACTTTTCCAGTGGGAGGGGATCCCACCAATTCTTTGTGAGTAGGGGGTGTTAGGATTTACATTCAATTTGCAATTAGAATTTATCTAAAACTGGAATCAGGCTTTCTGTTGTGATACCACATTTGAAGGGTTTCATAGTGTTGCTAGCAACATAGCAAAATAATATTTGACCCTCTAATATGAAGCTTACTCTTGAAAAACTTAAAATTTATTTCTTGGTGATTTTGTGAAAAATATGTCTCTTTCGAAAAATTCGGCCAATCTGGTCTGTAAAATACACATTAGTCGTGTGATAAACTCAAATTTCTTTTTGCATAATAATATATTTGACATATTTACTTCACTCCTGCGAATTTTCAAAGCGATACATGTATGTATTTGTTGAGATATCTCCGTTTTTTCAGGACATAACCCCTTTGAAAAAATTCATCTTAAAGGTCCAACTCTTTTTACTTAGGGATAGATCTTTGTACTGACTTTACCATTATTTTTCTGACGTTCCAATACCCAGACAAAATTCCAAGCACTTTTTCCACTGGCCGTTTCTCAGATTAGAAATAAATCAATCAATATCAATGAAAAGCCTTGAGGTTTGTCACAAGACTCCTTGGATGCCCTATGAAAAGTTTACTTTCAACGATTGTTTATCACAAAGCGAGCGAAAGTTTTTTGATTTTCCCCACTTTTTTTCATATTCTTTGCATTTTGCTGACATATAGTAAAAGTTTCAAATATTGAGTTTTAAAACACAATTGACAATTGAGTAGCTTGGCCGTATAACGGCCACAAAAGTGCTTGAAATTTTCACTGAATGCCTAACTTTTCGACCGGTATACATCACAATTGCCCCATTTTTTGATACACATTTTGCCCTTATCTCATGAGCTAATCAACCAATCAAGTGAGTTATTTTTTACTTGTTCCAAATCGAACCTCAGATTTGTGTCGACCTTGCCAGCCTCTACACTTTCTAGGGACCTGAGAGTTTCACAAAGATGGATTTCACAGGGATGAATTACTTTAATACACCCCTGTCTCGCAGCCCCGGTGGAACTTTTTTCCACAGTGGGAATATTTTGTTTTAAGTTTAAATCATCCAGTTGGGATGGTTTGGGAGCGTACTTTTAACATTGAATTTCTAATGGGAATTAACGTCAACATCTCCATGTGGCTGAAATTGTAGAGTCTTTATCCCACTGGGGACGAAATTTTGGTTAATTGTTTTGGCTGGTCGCAAAAGATCTGAAACAGGGTTGTTTTAATTTTTTTTTAATTTCTTTTGTTTTAGAATCACCAAAGGGAGATAAACTATACTGCAATGATTAACCTTGGACAACAGGAACAACAAAGGGAGATAAAACATACGAATGATTAACCTTGAACAACATGAACAACGGTCCACCACTTCCCTGATGAAGATTTAAAACCCCAACATCAAACTAGTTAATGAAGAAGAGCACAAAATTCGGTAAATTATTATTTTCGTCATTGAAATTGCACTATTTCCTTTCTTCCTCGAGATAACCAAGGCAACGCAAAAGGTTATTGATCAGTGTTCTCACAAAACGTTAGCTATTTATTTTGAAACACTAAAGAAAAGTTATGGATTCCAAGGTACATAAAGACCAGTAAAAATTTTTGACACTTTTCTTTTGTCTTTTTTCAGTTTGATTTTCAAGAAAGATGACAAGTTAGGAGCATTTGCTGATATCTGTTTATGACGTTTATCAATCACTGGGTATAAAAGTTGTGTTCAAGCTGTTGTTTATATTACTAAATCTAGTGCAACTTATTAAGGTGAGTTTAAATCATTACATATGGATAAGCGACTGATTGCATTATCCTAAATCTTAAGACGTCTTCAGAACTTTTCAATGCTCTGTTGATATTGAAATGCTAAGACAAAAGGCTAGTCAATAAAGCAAATGAATACCTTACCATGTCACAGAACCGCGATCAGCGCCGAAATATATCGACAATTCTGGGTATTATAACGTTTTGCTGAATTTAAAGGTTGCGCGAGGATTGCAGTTTCAGTACTTCCACTTTGCTTTATTGGATTTTTCGATTTGGGAGGAGTTAAGTGGCTTCCAGGCTATATTCTCAGCCTAAAATTTAAACTTTTTGTTATTAGCTGGAAGTCCAAGAAAACAGCAACTACCAATTGGTCAACTGTGCTTAATCATCAACCGCTAGAATTAAATTATGTTAAAGGCTATTCCTAGCTACCATTAACTACAAATTGTGAAGCAAGTTTTCAGGTAATTATCATTCTGCTTAAAGGGAACTCTAGACTAGAGTTAACTCTGACTGAACTTTGCTTTCTGATGATTTTGATGGCACAGAGTCGGTAAAATAGACTAGAGGATTTCACCTTCTTGAATATGTTATATGAAAACATCAAAACAATAAAATGTTTCTAAAATTCCGTAAAAGTATCTCCAAAATTTGAAAAAAATTGTTTCAATGGTCATGGTTTTGTGTCTGTTTTTCTTCAAAAAGGGACTGGATCTAGTGGTACGGATTTGCTATCACCTCAAGCAAAGTCAAAAAATGGAGCCCGTCAAATTACACCGGGCCACTTATCAGTCCCATCCAGTCCATCAGAAAGCTATTAATGGCCCCTGGGCTAAGGCAACTCTGGCTCTCTGGGGGCTGTACTAGGTTCGCGAGGGGACAGGTATTTGAAAATCGACCACTTGAGAGACTAAATTTCGACATTTGTGCAATCCCTGAAGAGACCATTTTTCCAATACTTAGCTCGAAATTACTAAATTTCATGAACTTTTGAGGAAGTCGATTTTTGATATTTTTTAATTTTGGGAAAATCATTGCACATCGCAAATTTATCGTTTTTTGTGCCCCTTTAAGAGACTTTCGAGGGTTTGAAAAGGGTATCCTTATTGCCCCAAATACCTGACACCCATTTCGCCCGAAGTATCCCCTCCCTCCCGGGCTCTGGCTCTCGTTTAGGAATTTAAATATATAAGTCTGATCATTCAATATGATTGTTTATTGTTCTGCTCTGCCTAACCTTACAATATCAAGTAGAATGGAAGAGGAGAAATCGTCGAAAGAAATCCCGTTTCATTTTCTCATTCATTATTTCTTTTCCTTCCCAGTGTAGGTCAAGTATCCATTCGCAGTCTTGTTATTGATTCTCTAATACTCTAATGTTATTCTATATTGCCTTGCGTCTTTTCAGGTTTGACAACGATGAAGTGCTGAGGAGAGGTTCTAATTTTTTTCATATTTTTATGTTTTGATAAATTCAGGAAATGTTTTCCATAAAAATTATTTCACACTCCAAAAAGAGTTTAGTTTAAAATTCTTCATCAAAATTGACCCTTCTCCCGTTTTCGTCGGTAAAAATATCAGCGGAAAGTTATCAGTTAACAGTTAAATACATATAGGAAGAAGAATCTTTTGTACAAACGCTACAGATAACACGTAAAATTTAAACAAGTCTTTGTGATTTTTCAAATGTGTCGGTTTTTACCGCACATACTCTCAATGTTGTCAGTTGCAATCATGTGTTACTATCATATCTTAAAAGCCTGAAAATAATGATCCTTTTCTAATACTTCATTTAATTGCCCAAAATTACACAAATTAACGGTCCTTTTGGAAAAATATTAAACTTAAAAAATATTGAAATTTTGGTGAAAACTTGTGGATTTGGTTTTGATAATGCATTCCTAAATGATAGAGAAGTGATTGAATGTGGCCATAACATCCCCAATGATTTGAGGGTTGCTCAATCATGACTTTCCAAAAGGTGGAGGGAACAACGCTTTTTTTACATTAAATCGTACATATTTTACCGCGCATACTCTCAGTGTTGTCAGTTGCATTCATGTCTTACTATCATATCTTGAAAACCTGGACTTGGTTTTGTTAATGCGTTCCTAAATGATAGAATAGTGATTGAATGTGGCTATAACATCACCAATGATTTGAGGTTAGCTCAATCATGACTTTCCCAAGGGTGGAGGGAACAACGCTTTTTTTACATTAGATCATACATATTTTACCGCACATACTCTCAATGTTGTCAGTTGCATTCATGTTATACTATCATATCTTAAAAACCTGGACTTGGTTTTGATCAAGAAACATAGGATATATGGAATCTTTTCTAAACAATAGCGATTGTTATATTTTGCACTCGACTTCGTCGGCAATTGTTAGTTGAATCAGAGAACAATAAAAAGCGCGGTCCACTTATATGTTTATATTGACGCGCCAAAATATTTGATTGTTCCCCATTAGCCAATGAAAATTGCTGAAATTATATTACCCCGGGTCTCCTTCGGTTCCGTGAGAAATTTTATCAAAACATAAACAAAAATTTCTACCAAAACGAACGAGGAAGAAAGTTTTATATAACAAATCAAAGAACTAAATCATGGCTGGCCCTGTTGAGTTGGATTTCGATGAATTATCGCCTGTATTTGAAGAAGTTGAAGATATCCAGACAGTTGATTTGTTTGAAAAAGAGGCTACAGTTCCAGTATCCTTTATTCACGAGGAAGACATAAGTGACGTTGAGGATGAAACTACAATGGACACTGTTCCCACAATTGTTTTTTTGTCAACGAGGAAACATTGCAAACTATACTTCCTCAGTCAGACGTCTCAGACTCTAAACCATTATTTAAATGTGACCTTTGTCAGAAAGAATACTTCAGAGAAAGGGGAATAAAGACACACAAAAAAACATGCAAAGGTAAACGCCAAAATTATTTTGATTCCAGTGAAATAAAGTTCAACGTTGAGTTTTATAGATTTGATTATAATGCCAAATGGTTGTTTGTTTTTAAACTTCATTTAAAACTTGATTCACCAATTTTTTTTGGTAGATAGAAGCTTGTTTTATGTAATAGCTTTTTTTTTTCGAGAAATAAAGAATGGCATTTATTAAAGCAAACTCTGGATATATGTAGATTTTGTTGCTCATTCCCGCCCCTCTGAGACTGTTCTATTTTATGCCTGAGTATAGCCCTTTTCATCATGGGTGTTAAAGGAACGAGAGTTTGAACCTCATTTTTTCAACTTTTCATGTTTTTAGGATCAAAAGCACAGTCATCAAAGAAGCCAACGGCAGCAAGTGGAAAGCCCAAAAAACCTATTTGCACCAAAGAAAAAAACACCAGCTGTGTTGTTGAAGGAAAAATTCTTAAATTCGTCCGTCAACATATTGGAAACATCGTTAAAATCTGCTGCTGGATGACCCTTTCTTCATGATCAGAGAGCCTGGCAAAAGTGCAGCATTGTTGGCTTCAAAACTCATTCCGCTATCAAGTAACGAAAACGCCAAAATATTTGTGGAAGGATTCATCAAAGCAATGCATGAAAAATTGAAAAAGAAGAGTGTGTCAAAACCTTACCACATAAACTTATTCAAGCTTTCATGCACAAACAAACCTATTCCGGCTATTCCACCTGAGTGTAAGTATTTTTATTCTGAGCACAATTTTGATAAATTTATTTTTGTTAGCATACAGTTTTCTATGTATTTTATTTATGTGGGCTGTATCTTGACTTTTACCATTTTTATAAATTTTGATTTATTGAATTTTAACATTTTTTGATTAAGTTTTACAGAAGCCAACCTGCTATTTAACCTGAAGGTGTTTTATTTTATTTGAAGCATCATTTCCATAAATTTCTTTTTTTGTTTGTGAACAGCTTTCAGGTTCAATATTTTTATAATATGGATTTTTGAATATTTTTGTCTTCTATTGCATCTGATGTTATTTAGCTGCCTTTTTTATTAGCCTTTCTTAAAAAAATGGGTAGGATGAGATCATGATTTACTCATAGTACAGCTCTTGATTTTGAACTTTATTTGACTAATTTATTAAATTAAAGCCTGACAATTTCATTACTTGGAAAGTAATATCATCTTATCTTCATCTTATTTTTTTCATATTATAATTTTGTAAAATGTCATTAAGGTATTTTTCATTCATTGATTAATTATAAGACAAAAACACTTCTGGAAAATTAATTCTCTACACCTTTGCTTTTTGGCATTGCTATAATTCAAAAAAGAATGATTGACTATGAACTTAATAGTGCACAATTGAACTCTACTAACAGTACAGTGTACTGCCAGAGAAGAGATCACAAACCCTCTATCCTGAAAAGTTTTATTTCTACTTGGATTGTGTCTTTCTTGAACGGGGGTGATTGGGTTATCCCATCATATATGTCTAATTTTAGAACATTGAAATCGTGTGTGCCGAGCTATCTACTAATGGTTTTCCCTTTACACTCAAAACAAACCATTCTCTCCGAGCAGAAGAGATTTTATTGTTGTATCCCTCCACCGCAAATCCTAAAGATAAGCAAGTTGAAATCTTATTAAAAAATTTAGGGGTTTCCTCTGCATTAAGCAAGTTGAAGCTAGCCTCCCGTTTGCTTGCTTTTTTTGGCTGCTTCAGGCTAGATAATTATTCTCAACACGGGGCGCCAAAACCATTTTTAACGATAATTATTTCTGCGGCATAATTTAAAACACCAATGGACTCTTCCAGAAAAAACTATTCATGGGGGGGGGGGTGAAGGATATCTTGTCCAGGGGGTATTGAGAAAAAAAACCTGAAAAACTGCTATGTCCATGGGGTGAATATTTGTGTCCAGGGGGTCAATTTGATGCTTGTCCTGGGGGTATAAAATCGAAATGTCCAGGGGTAGATCAAAGACAAAATAATATATCCTCCACCCCCCATGAACGAATTTTTTCTGGAAGAGTCTATTATGCAAAGACAATCAAATGAATGTCGACAGAGCTAGAATCTTTTCGCGATATTTTTAGAGGTATTCTGTCAAAATTAATGGGATTTGTATCGTCGAAAAGTTATATTAGAAATTACTACCACCACTTTAATTACAATCAAATCATTACATAGCTTAAGTGAATTAATTGGATGATATTTTGTATCATAATTTAATCTCGGTATGGTGTGAAGCATAATTTTTGCCAAAGATTTTATTTTAGTGCTCGGGAAATGAAACTCGCAAAGTATCAGCTTGAAAAAAATACCCGGATTAGATACTTTA
>NW_027103620.1:38575-69875 GCF_902728285.1 Clytia hemisphaerica
TTTTTGCATTAGATCATACATATTTTACCGCACATACTCTCAATGTTGTCAGTTGCATTCATGTCTTACTATCATATCTTAAAAACCTGGACTTGGTTTTGATAATGCGTTCTTAAATGATAGAATAGTGATTGAATGTGGCTATAACACCCTTAATGATTTGAGGTTAGCTCAATCATGACTTTCCCAAGGGTGGAGGGAGAAACGCTTTTTTTACATTAGATCATACATATTTTACCGCACATACTCTCAATGTTGTCAGTTGCATTCATGTTATACTATCATATCTTAAAAACCTGGACTTTTTTTTGATAATGCGTTCTTAAATGATAGAATAGTGATTGAATGTGGCTATAACATCCCCAATGATTTGAGGTTAGCTCAATCATGACTTTCCCAAGGGTGGAGGGAGAAACGCTTTTTTTACATTAGATCATACATATTTTACCGCACATACTCTCAATGTTGTCAGTTGCATTCATGTCTTACTATCATATCTTAAAAACCTGGACTTGGTTTTGATAATGCGTTCCTAAATGATAGAATAGTGATTGAATGTGGCTATAACATCCCCAATGATTTGAGGTTAGCTCAATCATGACTTTCCCAAGGGTGGAGGGAACAACGCTTTTTTTTACATTAGATCATACATATTTTACTGCACATACTCTCAATGTTGTCAGTTGCATTCATGTTATACTATCATATCTTAAAAACCTGGACTTGGTTTTGATAATGCGTTCTTAAATGATAGAATAGTGATTGAATGTGGCTATAACATCCCCAATGATTTGAGGTTAGCTCAATCATGACTTTCCCAAGGGTGGAGGGAACAACGCTTTTTTTACATTAGATCATACATATTTTACCGCACATACTCTCAATGTTGTCAGTTGCATTCATGTCTTACTATCATATCTTAAAAACCTGAAATGAATGATCCTTTTCTAATATTTCTTTTAATTATCCAAAATTACACAATTAACGGTCCTTTTGGAAAAATATTAAACTTAAAAAATATTGAAATTTTGGTGAAAACTTGTGGATTTGGTTTTGATAATGCATTCCTAAATGATAGAATAGTGATTGAATGTGGCTATAACACCCCCAATGATTTGAGGTTAGCTCAATCATGACTTTCCCAAGGGTGGAGGGAACAACGCTTTTTTTACATTAGATCATACATATTTTACCGCACATACTCTCAATGTTGTCAGTTGCATTCATGTCTTACTATCATATCTTAAAAACGTGGACTTGGTTTTGTTAATGCGTTCCTAAATGATAGAATAGTGATTGAATGTGGCTATAACAACCCCAATGATTTGAGGTTAGCTCAATCATGACTTTCCCAAGGGTGGAGGGAACAACGCTTTTTTACATTAGATCATACATATTTTACTGCACATACTCTCAATGTTGTCAGTTGCATTCATGTTATACTATCATATCTTAAAAACCTGGACTTGGTTTTGATAATGCGTTCTTAAATGATAGAATAGTGATTGAATGTGGCTATAACATCCCCAATGATTTGAGGTTAGCTCAATCATGACTTTCCCAAGGGTGGAGGGAACAACGCTTTTTTTACATTAGATTTTACATATTTTACTGCACATACTCTCAATGTTGTCAGTTGCATTCATGTTATACAATCATATTTTAAAAACCTGGACTTGGTTTTGATAATGCGTTCTTAAATGATAGAATAGTGATTGAATGTGGCTATAACATCCCCAATGATTTGAGGTTAGCTCAATCATGACTTTCCCAAGGGTGGAGGGAACAACGCTTTTTTTACATTAGATCATACATATTTTACCGCACATACTCTCAATGTTGTCAGTTGCATTCATGTCTTACTATCATATGTTGACAACCTGAAATTAATGATCCTTTTCTAATACTTCCTTTAATTGTCCAAAATTGCACAATTAACGGTCCTTTTGGAAAAATATTAAACTTAAAAAATATTAAAATTTTGGTGAAAACTTGTGGTTTTGGTTTTGATAATGCGTTCCTAAATGATAGAATAGTGATTGAATGTGGCTATAACATCCCCAATGATTTGAGGTTAGCTCAATCATGACTTTCCCAAGGGTGGAGGGAACAACGCTTTTTTTACATTAGATCATACATATTTTACCGCACATACTCTCAATGTTGTCAGTTGCATTCATGTCTTACTATCATATCTTAAAAACCTGGACTTGGTTTTGATAATGCGTTCCTAAATGATAAAATAGTGATTGAATGTGGCTATAACATCCCCAATGATTTGAGGTTAACTCAATCATGATTTTCCCAAGGGTGGAGGGAACAACGCTTTTTTTACATTAGATCATACATATTTTACCGCACATACTCTCAATGTTGTCAGTTGCATTCAAATCTTACTATCATATCTTAAAAGCCTGAAATTTATAATGCTTTTCTAATATAATTCCTATAATCGTCCAAAATTTCAAAATTAACGGTCCTTTTGGAAAAATCTTTAACTTAAAAAATATTGAAATTTTGGTTAAAACTTGTGGATTTTGTTTTGATAATGCGTTCCTAAATGATAGAATAGTGATTGAATGTGGCTATAACATCCCCAATGATTTGAGGTTAGCTCAATCATGACTTTCCCAAGGGTGGAGGGAACAACGCTTTTTTTACATTAGATCATACATATTTTACTGCACATACTCTCAATGTTGTCAGTTGCATTCATGTTATACTATCATATCTTAAAAACCTGGACTTGGTTTTGATAATTCGTTCTTAAATGATAGAATAGTGATTGAATGTGGCTATAACATCCCCAATGATTTGAGGTTAACTCAATCATGATTTTCCCAAGGGTGGAGGGAACAACGCTTTTTTTACATTAGATCATACATATTTTACCGCACATACTCTCAATGTTGTCAGTTGCATTCATGTCTTACTATCATATCATATCTTAAAAACCTTCATCGATCAATTGAAGAACTTTACAGGTTAATGCAAGAAAGACCTTCTTAATGCGATGGAACAGTAAAATAATGAACAAGCGTTCCATTGCAAGCCTTGCTCGACCTTGTAAAGCTTATACGAACACGTGGAAACTTTCTCTTAGCAAAGACATCAGCAATCTCTCTAATAGGTCAAAATATGTAGAAAGCTCAAAAAGTTGCAGGTATTATTTTTATCTTTGAGAAATTACCCTTCTTCCACAGGTAAACCTTCAAATGGTCGGTTTAAGTACGATTCCAGACAATTATAATTAGATTGTTTTGGAATTCACCCCTATTTGTTACATCCATTTGTTTACATATCTATATGTTTAGTATTTTTCCTATGTGTGCATGAATTTTAATTTCTATTATAATAATCTCAGCCAGGGACGGATTATTGGTTTATTATTTAAAACGAGTTTTTAAAATCTTTTTTTCGTGAATTTAGAGGATACTTCGAAATTATGTTCAACACATTATTCGGATGCCCGTACACCGTTCAGTCAAATTGCTTACCTTCAATTGTGACAAGTACACAAAAAAAGAAGGCACTCTCCTTGCTCAAGTGGTTGATTCAAGTGGACTGTCTTTGGATGAGCTGTGCGACCGGGCACTTGCAAGGAAATGAATCTGGTTGATAAGTTATTTTGATGATTGGAGTGTCTAGCACTCCCCTATATTACTAGTAACAGTATTTTGGTAAAATTTATGTCGTGAAGGTGTTTATGGAGCTAAAAAAGGCAATAGCGCTTCCTAATTTGTTGTCTAAATTTAACCATGTCGATTTATGATTTTCTTGAAAAGGGTCGACGTTTCGGTGCAACACTCACTCATTTAGTAACTTTCCTGCTCAAATTTTGAGGCAAAAACTTCGATTCTTCAACAAGGTTTTGCTTTCTTTATCTTTTATACATCTTTATTATTGGCTGAAATTTTGCATTTTATTTGAAGTTGATTCTTGTCTTGTTGTTGCGGTACGTTTGAATGGACGAAAGAACTTGGCATCAAAAGATTGCAAACTCCATTTCAGACCTCTGTTATCTGAAGTGATAGAACACTTTTTGGATGTGCTTGCTCGATCACGGTATAGAATGGCAACGCACATACATGTCTTTTTTAATGATCATGCATACTCAATTTGGTTCTTGGGTTCAGCAAGTGTTCTAAGATGTTTCTGATCTGATAGAACAGTTTTTCGGTGGGGTTGCCACTTCTCCATAAATTAAAGATAGGTCTGAATCAAAGCCAACCCAAGGAGGGGCAACACACATACAAGATTTTATTCTATATCATACATCCCTAAATTTTACACTTTAGTTAAAGGATATTTTAACATGTCATCTGATTTCATAGAAAACTTTTTCGGTGTGGTTGCGACTTCCCCAATGAGTTAAGGTCAGTCTAATCAAAGCCCGCCCAAAGGGGGGGGGACAATGCACATACACATTTTTATTAGAAATCATACATCCCTTAATCTGGTGCTTGGGTTCAACAGTTATTCTAAGATGTCATCTGATCCAATAGAACACTTTTTGAATGTGGTTGCCACTTCCTGAATGATTCAAGCTCAGTCTAAATAAAGCTCGCCCAAAGGGGGACAACGCACGTACACGTTTTTGTTTGAGATCATATACATCTTAATTATGGTGTTTGGGATCAACAGTTGTTCTAAGATGTCATCGAATGGGAAAGAACACTTTTTGGGTGTGGTTATCACTTCCTCAATGATTTAGGTTCATTCTAATCAAAGCCTGCTCAAAGGGGGGGGGACAACGCACATACACGTTTTTATTAAAGATCATACATACACCTAAATTATGGTGCTTGGGCTCAAAAAGTGTTCTAAGATGTCATTTGAATGGATAGAACGCTTTTTGGGTGTGGTTGCCACCTTCTCCGTAGAATCTTCATGTCGTAGATTTAAGATAGGCCTAATCAAAGCACACCCAAGGGGACAACACATATACACGTTTGTATTCTATATCGTACACCCCTAAATTTTACATTTGAGTTAAACGGTGTTCTAACATGTCATCTGATCTAGATCTAAAAGAACACTTTTTGGGTGAGGTTGCAACTTCCCCAATGATTCAAGTTTAGTCTAATCAAAGCCCGCCCGAAGGGGGACAATGCACATACACGTCTTTAATAAATATCATCCATACCCAAATTATTGTGCTTGGGCTCAAAGGTGCTCTAAGATGTCCTGATCGGATAGAACACTTTTTCGTTGTGGTTGCCACTTCTCCGTAGATTTAAGTTCAGTCTAATCAAAGGCAGCCCAAGGGGGGACAACGCACATACACGTTTTTATTAAAGATCATACATCCCTCAATTTGGCTCTTATGGGTTCAACATGTGTTCTAAGATGTCATCTAATGGGAAAGAAGGCTTTTTGAATGTGGTTGCCACTTCTCCCTAGGTTTAGGATGGGCCTAATCAAGGCACACCCAAGGGGGGATAACACACATACACGAATTTATTTTATGTCGTACACCCCTAAATTTTACACTTTATTTAAAGAATGTTTTAACATGTCATCTGATTTCATAAGACACTTTTTCGGTGTGGTTGCAACTTCCCCAATGAGTTAAGATCAGTCTTATCAATGCCCGCCCAAAGGGGGGGACAACGCACATACGCTTTTTTTAAAGATCATACATTCCTGAATTATTGTGTTTGGGTTCAAAAGGTGCTCTAACATCTTATCTGATTAGATCTAATCTGATAGAACACTTTTTGGGTGTGGTTGTTACTCTCCAAAGATTTTAGATGGGCCTATTCAAAGCCAGCCCTGGGGGGACACCGCATATACACGTTTTCTTTACATATCATACATCCATTAATTTCACATTTGAGTTCAAAAGGTGTTCTTAGATGTCATCTGATTTCATAGAACACTTTTTGAATGCGGTTGCCACTTCCTCAATAATTTAAGATCAGTCTAATCAAAGTCAAACCCAGGGAGGGATAACCCACACACACGTTTTAACTAAAGATCATACATCCCTCATATCGACACTTGAGTTTAACAGGTGTTCTAAGACCTTATCTTATCTGATAGAACACTTTTTGAATGTGGTTGCCTCTTCCTCAATGAATTGAGTTCAGCCTTGATTTGAGATCAAAATCCGCCGAAGGGGAAAACAACGCACATACACGTTTTTTTATAGATCATACATCCCTCAATTAGACACATGAGTTCAAAAGGTGTTCTAACATATCCCCTGATCTGATAGAACACTTTTTTGGTGTGGTTGTAACTTTCCAATGATTTAAGGTCATTCTAAACAAAGCTAGCCCAAGGGGAGAACAACGCACATACACGTTTTTATAAGAGATCATACATACAGACAAAGGGGGGACAACGCATACACGCGTTTGTTTTAAAGATCATACATCCCTCAATTTGATGCTTGAGTTCAACATGTGTTCTAAGATGTCACCTGATGTGATAGAACACCTATTCGGTGTGGTTGCCATATCAACCAAAATTTAAGATGTGCGTAATCAAAGCCAGCCCAAAGGAGGGCAACACAGATACATATTAATAAATATCATTCATACCCAAATTATTGTGGTTGGGCTCAAAAGGTGTTCTAAGATGTCATCTGATCTGATAGAACATTTTTTGGGTGTGGTTGCAACTTTCCCAATGATTTCCCAATGAAGCACACCCAAGGGGGGACAACGCACATACACATTTATATTAGAGATCATACACCCCTTAATCTGATGTTTGGGTTCAACATGTGTGCTAAGATGCCATCTGATCTGATAGAACACTTTTTGGGTGTGGTCGCAACTTTCCCAATGATTTCAGTTCAGTCTAATCAAAGCACACCCAAGGGGGACTCCGCATATACACATTTTTCCTAAAGATCATACATCCCTCAATTTGGTGCTTGTGGGTTCAACATGTGTTCTAACATGACTTCTGATCTAATAGAAAACTTTTTGGGTGTGGTTGCAACTTACTCAATGGTATAAGTTCAGTCTAATCAAAGCACACCCAAGGGGGGGACAATGCACATACATATTTTTATTGAAAATCATACATCCCTCAATTTGGTGTTTGGGTTCAACATGTGTGCTAAGATGCCATCTGATCTGATAGAACACTTTTTGGGTGTGGTTGCCACTTCCTCAATGATTTAAGTTCAGTCTAATCAAAGCACACCCAAGGGGGACAACGCACATACATATTTTAATTAAAGATCATACATTCCTGAATTTGGTGTTTGGGTTCAACATGTGTGCTAAGATGCCATCTGATCTGATAGAACACTTTTTGGGTGTGGTTGCCACTTCCTCAATGATTTAAGTTCAGTCTAATCAAAGCACACCCAAGGGGGACAACGCACATACATATTTTATTATAGATCATACATTCCTCAATTTGGTGTTTGGGTTCAACATGTGTGCTAAGATGTCATCTTATCCGACAGAACACTTTTTGAATGTGGTTTCTACTTCCCCAATGATTCAAGTTTAGTCTAATCAACGCCCATCGAAAAGGGGGACAACGCCCATACACGTTTTTATTAGAGATCGTACATCTTTCAATTTGATGTTTGGGTTCAACATGTGTGCTAAGATGCCATCTGATCTGATAGAACACTTCTTGGGTGTGGTTTCTACTTCCACAATGATGTAAAATCAGTCTAATCAAAGCCAACCCAAGAGAGGACAACGCACATACACATTTTTATTAGAGATCATACATCTTTCAAGTTGGTGCTTTTGGGTTCAACATGTGTGCTAAGATGCCATCTGAACTGATAGAACACTTTTTGAATGTGGTTTCTACTTCCTCGATGATTTATGGTAAGTCTAATCAAAGCCAACCCAAGGGGACAACACACATACACATTTTTATTAGAGATCATACATCTTTCAATTAGGTGCTTTTGGATTCAACATGCGTGCTAAGATGTCATCTTATCCGACAGAACACTTTTTGAATGTGGTTTCTACTTCATCGATGATTTATGGTAAGTCTAATCAAAGCCAACCCAAGGGGACAACACACATACACATTTTTATTAAAGATCTTACACCCCTAAATTTTACAGTTGAGTTAAACGGTGTTCTAACATGTCAGCTAATCTGATAGAACACTTTCTCGGTGTGGTTGCAACTTTCCCAATGATTTAAGTTCAGTCTAATCAACGCCCATCGAAAAGGGGGACAACGCACGTACACGTTTTTATTAGAGATCACACATCCCTCAGTTATGGTGCTTGTGGGTTCAATATGTGTTCTAAGATGTCATTTGATCTGATAGAAAACTTTTTGGGTGTGGTTGCAACTTCCCCAATGATTTAAGATGGGCCTAATCAAAGGCAGCCCTAGTGGGGACAATGCACATGCCCATTTTTATTAAAGATCATACATCCCTCAAATTTGTGCTTATAGGTTATACATGTGTTCTAAGGTATTATCTGAGCCGATGGAACACTTTTTAAATGTGGTTGCCACTTCCTCCATGATTTAAGCTCATTCAATCAAAGCTCCCCAAAAGGGGGACAACGCACATACATGTTTTTGTTTGAGATCATACATCCCTTAATTTGACACTTGAGATCGAAAGGTGTTCCAACATGTTATCTGTTCTGATAGAACACTTTTTGAATGTGGTTGCAACTACCCAATGATTTCAGGTCAGTCTCGTCAATGCCAACCCAAGGGGGACAACGCTAATACACATTTTTATTAAGATCATACATCCCTCAATTTGACACTTGAAATCAAAAGGTGTTCCAACATGTTATCGGATCTGATAGAACACTTTATGAATGTGGTTGCGACTTGCCAATGATTTCAGGTCAGTCTCATCAAATCCAACGAAAGGGGGACAACGCACATACACTTTTTAATAAAGATCATACATCCCTCAATTGTGGTGCTTGGCTCAAAAAGTGTTCTAAGATGTCATTTGATCTGATAGAACACGTTTTGGGTGTGGTTGCTAATGTACGTACTATCCGAGTTAGCACTTACATTCAACATATCTATCATACCATCGCACTATGGTTCGATATAGATAGAAATAAACCTTCGACAACATAAATTTGGTATTACAATAACCTCCTGATTACATCAGTGAATTAGACATTGATTTGGTCCTGTCAGCAGCAATTAACCGATTTTGATCTATGTATCAAAGATTGATAGAATGTTTTCGCGGAAATCTTTAAGCCTTCAACTTATTTCAAATTGAATTTTCTTCGTATAATTACCATTTACTTTGTTTCTTTTTTTGTGACGGAAGTTTTCCTTTGGTGTTGTCGTCGTTTTCTTGCGTTGCTTCTTGAATTTTAATGTCCTTGGTATCGTTGGTAGTTGTATGTGTAATGGGTCGACTTTGTCTGCCGGATTTTACAATGATATTGGTTGCTAGTTGGTTCAATTTCTTGCCACCTTTTCACCATTTGATATCTTTACAATGAATTTAGAATGTTAGATTGTTGTGTGTTTAAGTTTTGAATTTATTATGCGTTTTATGCCACGTAAATTTGGTCTTTCAGCATAATTTCAAAGGAGGAAGGAGTATTCTACAGTTGGTCAACTACAATTTGATCACAGTGAAAATGTGCACAAAATTACTCCCAAGGATCCAAAAGTTTCCAAGTAATAGGAAAGTTTGCAACCGCATTCGGAGGTGACCCTCGATTGCTCCACTTACCCTCGATCCTTCTCTTAATTGTGAGCATCAAGCAGAGAATCTTTGGTATGGCCCGGCTGGGAGTTGTACCCAAAGCCTTGCCAGCCATAGCCGGATGCTCTATCACTGCACTACGATCCAGGTAATAGTTGTCACCCTAAAAACTTATTGTCGCGCTAGTAAAGCAATATACAAGAGTGAATTACCTTATCGGGGAAAACTTCGTCGGGGAAAATTTTCGTCGGGGAAAATTTTCGTCAGGGAGAAATTCGTCACTTGCTGGTAGTTGGTAAACGCATTAAGGCCGGGGAAAATTTTCGTCGGGGAAAATATTCGTCACTTGTCCAAAATTTCGTCACTTTTCCCCGACTAAGTTTTCCACGATAAGGTACTCATGAAAGGCCATGAAACATTAGTGATCATCTATGTGAATCCTCATACTTGTTATTCAAACTTTAGATTTGTCAAAATTTGTTTAAGATTCTTTTTTATATGATTTGTTGAAAATAATACTTTAAGACTGCTAGAAAGTGGATTGTATTTTTTTTTATTTCGACATTGTGAATTACAAATGCCCATGTGTTTTCATCTTTTAGATATGCGGCAATTACAACGCAGATTGATCCTCTGCTGCCCCTGAAGAAATCCAGTGCTCAAAGTACTTATACAGTTTATATCCAGAATTGATTTTTTGATGACGAGCAAATTTATGGCAATGGCGAAATCATCAATCATAGGTAGGTGAATTATCAAAAGAATGCAAAGCAATTTCAAAGACCTTATTTCTCTTTCAGTTGTACGAGGTTTTTCAACCAATTGAGACGAAGGAGCCGATGCATACAAATACCAAATTCTCCATAGTTTACTTACATTAATAAAATTCATTGTGGATATTTTCAAATCTTTTATGCTTTTTTCACACGAAGTTTTAACCCATTAAAAGCCATCACTTTGTAACTTCAAATTAATGCGCACACTCGCCCCAACAAAGACAGAAATCTCTCTGCCAATCTTTTTTTTATCGGAGCGGAACGGTTCGTGGCACTCCAGACCTACGGGTGCAGGACCAATCTCATATGATGCCAGTGGCACTTAAACAGATATTTGGATATCTTATTTATACATGCTTTCCTTTTTGGAAATTGAATTCCATGATTTTAGTTGTAAAGATGTTTATTGACCTGAACAAACCACTTAGCTCATGCCATGCTGAGTAAACTTAGCGATGGTGTAAATTTGACCATATAATTCGTCAAATTTATATTTATCATGTTTGCGATATTCTTCATTTATTTTGCAGGGTTGACGTTTCTGTGTAATGTTCAAGCTCCTTTATCGATATCTCTGCTCAAATAATGTAACTTGCGATTTGCGGTTTCCAATTTTACACATCTCGGATTCAGAAGACCACACCCATAAACACCTGCACTTCTACGACAAGGGCAAACTTTTTTTCCAAATAAATCATGACGAAAATCTATCATTGTAGCGGGTAGGTGAAAGTTAAATCAGTCCAAGCTCCTTACAACAATCATCTTCCGGTTATCTGGTGAGAAATCAACAAATGGGGACGGGAAATCCTATGTATTTTATAAGAGGGCATCCCGAACGCTGAAGTTTGAAGGGTCAGAAATCGAAAAGGATCGCCAAAGTATAATAAGTGCTTCCAAATATGATTAAAATCAATTGTATTTTTCTTACCCACGGACGACTTGATAGTATATTTTTTTGGGTCTCATCTGGTCATGAATGCATTTGAGTGCTAATATCAAATTTCCATGCATTTATTCGTATTGTAAAATAGCACGGAATTCAGTTAGACCGGGTTTGCCAGAGATAAGTTATTTGAATTCCATGGTTTTCTATCCAGGAAATTCAGTGGGGATGGGAAAATAGCACAATATTTTGCTGGGGACGATATTTTGGCCAATTTTTCCAGTGGGAAGGGTTCCCTGTGGGTTTGTGAGAAGGGGTGTTACATAGCTATTTTCAAAGATACAGACAATCCTAGGTAAATGAATCACTTGAAAAATAAAGAAGTTTTAGAACATTAGAGATTAAGCTTTTGGAAGTATTCATCTGTGTTAATGGAAGCGAAAGGCCTAATCGTTGAACATACGATTTGTGTCGGTACGCGGTCGTATTTAAATTGCAGTAATCATACCATAAATAGGCTTTTAGACTGTAACCCAGCTGGCACAGAACGTTGTTTCAACGTTCATCTAACGTTATATGGACGTTGTGAACGTTAGATAGACGTTGAAACAACGTTGTGTGCCAGCTGGGAATAGTTGATAACTGGTATAGACTTATGGAAGGAGATCTTAGTGCGTTGCTAGTGTAAAGTGATGTATGTGAAATATGACTCGAACTAGCTGTAATTCCAACTAGAAGGTAGACGATGAACCGGTGTGAAAAGTTCAAAGTATGAGTTGAGATATACAAGAGCAACATACTTACATTGTACTATCATTTTTGCAGTCTGAAACTCGTCTGAAACTGATGTCAGCAAAACTTTAATAAAAGAGTCCTTTCAAATTTATAAATGAAGTCAAGGAAGGAGGATTATATAAACGAAAAATTTACCGTCAAGTTTTTTATTGAAAGAATGAATTTCTATGGGACCGTTGCTTGTTTCAGAGCAGATTTAAAGGGACTTATGAGGAGATTGTAATGCAGTAGTTAACGTATTTGCAGTATTTATATTAGTCATTTAAAAATGAAACAAGATAAAGAAGGCAATCTGCCTGAATAGCATACCGTAGCGAATCTAAAAATAGACATTGATTTTTCTGTTTGACCGAAATTCAATCCCGTCAACCTTTGCGTTAATTATGCTTTCACGCAAATTACACTCAATTACAAAGAAAAAGTAATAACTTTCACGACTTTTGAATTAAAACAAAAAAGGATTGTGGGATTGAATTTTGGTCAAATGAGAGAAGTAATAATCGTGACGTTTGCACGACGAAGCGCTATTCATACCACTATATTATTTTTGATGATATTCCTAGACGTGATGTTATCGTCTGTCACTAGTACAGTGATAGTAAAAGCGGGAAAATATGACTGTTTGGCGTTATGGCGGTATACGGAAAAAAAATTGGCGGAGGAGTTTCGAAGAAACGACTGAAAGACTCTACTGGCTGTAGACTCTTTTCGGCAAAAAGCCCGTTCGCGAATTTTCTTCGGCTTTAGGCTTGTTTCTTAGATAGTGATTTGTCTTAGACTATAGCATAGTCTATAATATTCCAAGTATATACAGTTGAAAATAATTTTACATCTGTAAAGATAGAAAATTTGTAAATTATTATGAGGAAGTCCTAAAAATGTGAGTTGAAAAGAAGGTCACTCATTTCTTTGTATATTTACCATCACAACAATCTGGTAGCACACCCTTTGGATGTGGTTTCATTTCTCCCTACAACGCACATACACGTTTATATTATACATACATATTTTAACGCACGTTCTATCCAAGTTGGCAGTTACACTCAACAGGTGTTCTATCGTGTCATTGCATTGTGATTTGATACAAATGAAAGTAACCTTCCCGCAATCAGATAAATTTGGGTTCGACTCACTTGCTTATTAAATAATTTAGGCAATAAATCAGTTTGCTGTGAAAATGAAGACTAGATACAATATTGAAATCAAATAGACGATCAGATGCTAGAAGTTGGCAATAACTTTTGCCCTCTCTTATTTTCAAGGTGAAAAGCGAGAACTTGCACTGTATAATACGTACTGAGCATAGAGGCTCGGAAAACACGAGTTAAAAAACACGAGTTAAAAAACACGAGTTACAAAAAACACGAGTTACGTTAAATGTGACGTCATTAATGGGAAATTATGACGTCACAAGTAGATAATTTAACTCGTCAATTTATGGTGCACCTTAAACTGACGAGTTAATTAACAAAAATTGACAAAAATTAGAGTATAGTTTTTCACTGGAGACGAAGTGATGTAAGTTTTATTCAAGACCTTCTAAATGAGAATACACTTTGATTCTTCGCTCATCTGCTTCTGGGATCGTCCTGGTACCTGTATAGTGGAAACTCTCTAATCTTACACATCTTTGCAAATATATTTCATTTGAATGAAATCTTCTTCAAAATTTAACTTTCAATTATTTTATTAAAAAAACTCTTTCAAAAGAGATCTTTTAATAGATGTCGACATCGGCACGGAGAGGGTATTGATATTATTGCATTCTATCTGCAGGTTATATGACACACCCACGAAATATCCAAGCCTCCTTTATTCGACAGTCTTACCCCTTGGTCACAATTATTGCAAGATAAAACAACACCATCATTGTATCAATCATCATCGTACTTCCTTTCAACCTCAACACCAATTAGAAGAGAGAGCAGCCCAGCTGGTACACAAGGTTGTTTCAACGTTCAACTTACGTTAGATGGACGTTGTTGACGTTAGATAAACGTTGAAACAACGTTGTGTACCAGCTGGGTGTCAATCAAAACACTCGAAGATCACCTGGTTGATGATTGATCGACAGACGGGCTTTACGAGGAGACTTAACGAAGAGAGAAAATGAGAAGACGGTTAGTCTTAGCACTAAAAACTGAATGTTGAAACTAATGCATACAAGTAAGGTAAGAATTCATTAAGTTTTTCTTAGGTCGTAAACATAAATTCAAAGTCTTTTAGAAATATGCGTTTCGTAAACCTAGTTGAAATAATCTCTAAAACTATAAGAAATAATATGTTGGCGCTCATATTTGAAGATCGGAAAATAAGACTGAAATTAGGAATCAAGTCATGCTTAGAATTCTACTGTTTCTGCTAGTACATTGACACTGGTCGCAAAGTCTATCGGCCCTTCGTCTGGCACCTTCAGGGATTTTTGTCAAAAAGCCGAAGGTAAAGATAGTTGGAGATGACAGACATTCACCTGGTCCTCAGCCAAACAATGGAGATGATTCGACCTAAAGATACTTTCAAGGATACCAGCATTTAAGGTATTAGTTGAACTATTCGGACCGTCACCTTGTTTCATTGATAACTCTTAAGTCTTCATCAAACACCTGACTTAACTTAATTGGAAATTGCAGTATTTGTTTTGATTTGAGGAATTGCCTAGGCTTTACAGAAATTATCTCGCCATATAATTTTGAGATAATTTAAGAAATGCTCACTGAAATGTTCTATTATACACCCACCCTTCTCATAGACCCGGTAGGATTTTTTTTCAGCCAGTGGGGGTAAGAAGAAGGGACTGAAAATCGATGGGGATTGATATTCACATATTTTTTATGAATGGGGAGTTCAATTCTTTTCTTTTAAGGTCGGAAAATATTTTGCAGTGAGGGATGATTTATTAGATTATCTTCAATGGGGACAAAAATTGCAAGGATAATTTTCCACCGGGGCAGATATTTCTGCCAATTTTTCCAGTGGGAAGGGTGTCAGAAGGGGGAGTTATTATCACCCCACGAATTCAGAATGAATTTTCGTTTTTACTTTTTAGGTATGTGTAACTCTATATTTTCCCTTATAGGAGGATGACTTATCTAAAGCTGACACCAGTATAAATCTATCACTATCACGCACCACTACTCGGAGTGAGCCAACCGGAAGGTTAACTTTATCGTACCCTTCCTTGGTAGAGTCCATCAACCATGAATTGATCACAATGCTGCCGTTTCAATCTGTTTGTTTAAGCTTCAAGCATCGCATAATTGGACTGTGTTGTTTTTTTCGAAGATATCAAAATTTCAGGTAAACACACATATTTCACCTAGGTTAATCGATATACTTTAGGAAAGGGAGATTTTTAGGAAATAAAGTCGCGATTTTTATGATCATTTTCCGATCGCCAATTTCCAGGAAAGAACTGTACTGCTAAACCTCTTCAGATATCATTCTAAAATATTTGTTTTGAAATGAGATTTTGTGATCTTTTCTGTTTAAAATCATATCTGAGAGATCTCCAGAAGGTTAGCACTTTCTTTTATATTTTTAGAATGAGCAACCATTCTTCTTCTTAGTAATGAGGGAATTCCTGAAGAGGCATTCACCGCATAAATTGATCAGGATTTTTGTTTAAAGGAAGTTTAGAGTTAGATGTATTGATTCCAACAGTAAATTGTGTCAACTTGATAGACGATATCTGTTAGAAGTTAAATTTTCGGTCAATACATATACAGTGATAAGCCTTCCGAGATATCTTGATATTGATCAATTTGCTATCAATGGGAGAGATTTTTGAATGAAAGTTCATTGTTGTTTAGCAATCGGAGAATTATCCTGGAACTTAAGGTCTAATTTAGACTAAAGTGATTGTATCTGAGGATTGCGTGTCAATTTACCATCCGTTGATTAGATTGAATGAAAGTATTCCCTGCACTGTATACCAGGCCGAGTTTTCAGAACGTATCTGTTTGTTACCGAATTATAATGGGTGACTACATTGAATTTTATTTTAGTAGACTATATTTCGACTTCGGAACACTACTATTTCGAGATGGAGAAAATTGGAGGTTTAAAGTAGGTAGATTTGCTTTAATTAGATATAATGATACATAAAATCTAGCATTTGTTTTCTTGAGTAATTTGCAGACAGTACACAAAATGAACAAAGAGTTTGATTGTCCATAACTACTTACGAAAACACATTTTCAATCTGGCGAGAAATGAGATAATGATGAGTCAAAACTTTTTTTAAAATGTAGAACTTAAAGTTTCATGCTTACAATCATCAGCTACATATGATACAAGTTTGATCTAATTGAAAAAATTCAAAATTCAAACACTGCTAGAATCGACAAGTCGTAAAAATTAATGAGTAATTAGAAAAAATAATTAGAAAAAATAAAATTATAGTTCCCATGTGAGCAGCTATGCAGAAATGAGATAGAAATCCCCCCTTGGCATCTAAGGCTTCTCAAATGTGTAAGGGGCCAAGGTTTTTGTTCGAGTTAGAGATACAAAAAGCTATTCTTGGAAGAATAAAAAGCTGAGTAAAAAGTGCATGGTTATTAGCATGATGATGATAATTTGAATCATATACTCATAAAATGAAGGTCTATAGGCTCCGGTGCACACCGCAATTAGTTGATCTGATATTATACTTTTTGGATGTGATTCCTTTCCCACCAATGGTTTGAGATTAGCTCAATCAACGCTTGCCAAACAACACATAAACATATTTATATTGTAGATCGATCATACACATTTCCATAAACTCACCTGCCTTTACGCCAAACACATACATTTATATAATAGATCATTCATGTTTTGACACATACACACCCTAATCCGTTTGGACTGATAAAATTCCCTTTTACCAAATGATTTGAGGTTAGCTCAGTCAACGTTTGCCAAACAACGCACAAACACAATATTATAGATCATATATATTTCACACATATTCTCTCACACTTTGAATTGCATCCAAAAAGTATTATCGTTTCTTCGTAGCTTCTTCGTTTTTAAAATCCAACTATTCTTATTTTGAGTTTAAAGCCTAAAAATGTTCTTAATTTCATCATTTTGTGAGTATTTTCGTGCAATTTATTAAGAAAATTGGGTGTTTTAGTGACTGTTTATGATTCTTCAGTAAACCTCCAGATCCTCCAACAGCAAGGGAGGAATTGTCCGAGTCAAAAAACATTTGTGTGTTTAGAAGTCAACGAAATGTTCTCCTAACCTGAAGTAAAGAATAAGCCTTGTTAAGAAGGAGAATCTGGGTATGCGAAAGTAAAAACAATGCAAAAGTAAAAGTAAAAACAGTTATTGCTTTGTTTCTTTCATAAAAAATCCTTTTTAACAGTCAAGTTAACATATCAAATGGAGTGCCAATGTGAAACAAGGAAGGTTTCGATTTATGAAGAATTTGAGACATGAAACATGAAAAAGCCTAATATTTACACGAAGGAGCCAAAAAACGATTTGTTCTGAGGGAATGTTTGAGATGATGAGATTCCAGTGGTGGAGGCTTTTTCATAAAGACTTTTGTAGGAAGTTTAATGTTGCCAACCAGCAAAGACTGGTTAACAATAGAGTTATTGAGGTTCAAGTTAAGAATACGTTAAAAGTATTTGAAACATTTGGAAATTATTTTTATTTATTGGCTTTGTTATCTTTACAACGAAACTGAATTTTCAACTCAAATTTTACAAATTAAGTTTTTAACCCTTGGTCAGTATCTGAAAATATTTAGATTATTAGCTTTTTAGCATGATAATCGGGAAGAAAAGGAACATTATGTAATTGGTCGAGGATCATTTCTGATTAGTTAACTTTCATCTGATTGGTCAACTATGATGTGATTGGTCAACTATGATCTGATTGGTTGGAAAACTATCATCAATATAAGGATGCATCAATCTTTAGGTAATGCTTATTAAAATTAACGACTTAAGTTCGTTTTACGGGTGAGCTATACACCTAGTCGACTGTAGCTGCAAATTTCCGAGCGGGCATTTTTTTGTCCCTAAAACCGTCCCAGTCTGTTTTTTGCACCTAAAGACAATAGAAAAAAGTGTAAAAAAAAAAGGATTGGATCGAGGATGGAGTTTAGGGTGGTAAATTAAATAATAAAGTGGCTCGCACCTGACCGCGCAACTACGGTCGAAAGCTGTCTTTACCAGAGTTAATTCGTGAATAACCAAGGTACGTGTCACACTTGGTGTATAACTTCTGTTCAACAAGTTAAAAGCCGATAGACTCCTCTCGGGTGGGGGCATTCGATTCAAAAAGGACCGTACGTGTACGTTAAGATTAACCTTAAACCTCAAAGATGGTGTGTAATAGATCGATATTTTATCAAGAAATGATTATTTTAAAAATTTAGGGTGATTTCGTTCTTAGAATCTGTTCCCAGACGGCACACAACGTCAAAACAACATCCATGTGACATTCATAACGTCCATATACATTTGAACGTTAAAACAACGTTGTGTGCCAGCTGGGTTATTACAGTGATTGGCTTTCTGTGACATATGTCATCAGTAAATTTGAATTTCAAATTTTCTTTTAGCATGATCTAACAGAGAAGAAAGGAACATTATCGCATATCGGTCAATAACGATCGACGAATCATTCATCAAGTTGATTTTTAGATACCACAATCACTGGGTACTAGTATTGAGCATTATTGACTTGCCTTCTAATGGTCTAAAAATAACCCGAAGTCGAAAAGTCGAAAATGCTTTCCTAAATTTGGTGGAAACTTTCCCAGAAATCGTCTCTCTGGGATCAGTTGATTATACTCGACATATACTACAACATTAACAGAACCTCTCACGCGGGAAGGGAAAGCTTATGATTGCACTTTTTTGAAATCGCTATATGCCTAGTCCGTATTAGCCCCGGATAATTATGTCTGAAGTGGGATGCTGTACTGACTGCTGCTGTATGTACTGTTTTATTCTTTCCGCGCATGTTAGCCTCCAAATGACGTTGTATGAACGTCAAAGTAACGTTTATCTTACCCTTCTTGCTTTTATCTTACAGGTGTAGGGTAAATGGCGGAAGAGCGTTTACCAAAGACTGACGTAGAAATCAAGTGGTGGAGTAGCAACGACTCCAATTCCAGATTCTTGACAAGAAAACAAGCCTATTAACGAGATCCATAAATCAAAGGTAAGAGATCTGTTTCAGAAATTGACAATCGGTTTAATTTGATTCTGCTACTGGAATAACTCTTCTTTGAATGTGCTGCTGATAGATTTAGACGATTTTACGTCCGTTACAGTGATAGTACAGGCGGGAAAATATAGCGGTATATGAGTTATTGTGGTATACGGAAAATAATCGGCGGGAGAATTTCAAAGAAGTCTGGCAAACACTACCGACTGTAAACTTTTTTTGGGAAAAAAAAACATTTGCGAATTTTCTTCGACTTTGGGCTTATCTCTTAGAATAGATAGTGATTTTTCATAGACTATAACATAGTCTATGATAGATTGTGTGGTCACAACTTTAGATTCCAGGGCGAGAATATGTTTGGTATCCTGTTATTCTGTCCTTACTAAAGTTTCTCGTAAGTTCTTGATTGTGTTGGCGTCATGGCCACCATGTTTTTTTAGATGATGAAGACTTATTTGGACATTAATTAACTGTCACCGACTTTCTTATACTTGAAAGTCTCGTGATACATATATATACGGGTGATCTTCATAAAAACAATTTATGTACCCACTTTCAAGTTTCGCCTTCAGAAAATATACTAAAAATAAAAATATACTCTTTAAACTGGTTTACTTTCGATTACCACATATCCAACCAGAGATTTGGGAAAAGAGGATAAGAAATGCGCTATTCATCTATTTGAAGCTAGGCTGTAGAATCTTTTGTTTCTATTGAAATGTCTGCGGCCGATCGATTGTTTTTATTCTGGACCAATCAGAGCGCTTGATTCGTTATGCGCACAAGACTAGAAGTACAAACAAAAAATGGCAGCCGTGATTGATATCGAAAGTGAAATTTTTTTTTTTTAAATCGCGGATTTTGATATTTTTTATAAGCACTTTTCACTTTGAACGCAGTGTTTCTCAAGCCTTCGTCGTTGTGCCTGAAGGGGAGAATTTCCCAGCTTTGACTAAAATATTTTCCTTATAGAATGATCGAATCAATTTGATCAATTTATACATACTGTAGCTAAAAGAATTGAAATTCACATTATAAAACCAAAAATGATAAGCTTGTAAAACTAGGATAGTTTTTGGTTATTTCTTGAACTAGAGTTTCTAAGAAACAATATCATGGAGGCCTCTTCAGCCGGGTAGTGATGTTGGGTATTAGAACAAATTGGAAACATGACAAAAATAGAGCTCAAAAGAAAGAAAGAAAAAAGAAGCGATGATAATTCATGATATCAATGCTAGAAGATCACAAATATCATGAAATCTTTCTTTTAAGAGCTTTATATGAACTCGAAACAATAAAGCATAAAATAATCCAAAAACATTATTGAAAAAAATACAATAGTTATACAAAACAGCTCCATCTAGGGATTTTTCCCTCGATATAATGAAATATCTATCTAGCAAATAAAACAGTATAATAAAAGTGCATAAGAATTAAAAATTAAAAATATCCTTCTCTTAGTAGAAAACATTTATGCAACTCTTTTGATTTGTAAATGCTGCTAAAAAATGGTTTGAAATTTTTCTAAAAAAGATTAAACCCAAAAAGGTTTTTTTATGATTCACCCTCATTTATAACACCTGGGAAAATAAAGATGTATTGCATGAAAAAAATCAATATCACTCATGACTTTCCATTGAAATAAAATTGAGAAGACTATAAAAAAAGACTAAAACCTTCCAACTGATTTTAAATTAGTACATTGATTCAGATTGTATAACTTGAAAACTGGACTAGAAAATTATATCATTGCTCCATAGAGGACTAAATTCAACACATGTGTAACTCATTGCTAAAAAATTAAATACATTTACATTTGGAAAAAATATTGGAAAAATAATATCAGCCTGTGCTCAGAAAAACTTGTTACATAACAACAAGTGAAAATATGTGTTCAAGTAGAATTGTAGAATTTAAATAGAAGCACTTTTGGGGTCTCCTAGTTTGTTTACATTTGGTAATTTTGGCCCACATGTTTCCTGGCTCTGATGACTTGTTTGGACCATCTTTCCAGGCAGCCAGGGACAACCTGGATACAAAACAAACATCCAAATAAATACAGATTCGATAAAAATTCTCCAGACTGATCAAATTTACATAATACGTATATGGAAATCCACTTTTTCCAGAGAACATTTTCCAAGTATATGTCCAATTTCAAAGGATATGTAGGCGGTGCTCAACCAGGTTCAACGTTGTCTAGAAAACATTTACAAAATATTAACAGCCTCTGCAGGTTTAATTTCATTTTTTAGCAGACTTTTCCATGCCTTAACGTGACGGTCAAAATGCAAAAATGTTGAGTCATCCTGAGTCAATCTTTGCTTCATTGCACCAGTGCTTGGATGGCCAATGGCCCATACTTAACTTTCTGTGGAATGGTTTTTCTGGGTAGTGTTGTTATAAACAATATTTCATAGAGAAAATGACGATAACTAGCCCTGAAAATATATAAAATGAAAATCTACTGTAAAACTAGGGCTTTTTTGTTTTTGTATAAGCAATAATCTGCATGAATTACCCTAACACAGACTGTAAAGTTCACCGATGAAATTATGTTTTGGCTGCAAAATTGTCCAAGCCTTGTGAGTCAATCCACTGACCGGTCAAAATCATGGCCCATCAATAGTCAGACTTTATAATATCACATGTCGAGGTTATTTGAACTTTACAATGTTTTTGTTAGCCGAAACTTGAAATTTCCAACCCAAAAGTCAATGGTTTCCCTAGATAAAGCTAAAAGTACCACAGAGGAAATCAAGTATACTTACTGAATCTCAAGTCCATTACCATGGAGGAAGTTTTTCTAAGATTACACTATTTTTTTCATCTAAAAGTTGAAAAAAACAACAAAATTATCAATCGATTTTGCCCATCTTAAATCAAAATGCCAAGAAGTTTTAGAGAGTGCCCAGGAAAACTAAGGCATAGGTGGTCACAATCAACCTTCCTACTACCCATAAAAATTATGTCTGCAACACAAAAAATTCATTCAGAGCAATACAAGCCAGAAAGAAATTGGTCCCAAATTTTCAAAATTTCAAGCATGCCTCATGTCGGCCATCTTTACTCCCAGAATATAGAATGATTTTCCTCGATTTTCTCAGGGGAAACCCCCAGAAGATCAAAGATTCACTCCCCAGTCTCTTTTTCACAAAGAACTCACTGGAAAGCTTTAGTCAAGGACTTTTTTCTTGAACATTGGTTAACCTGTACGTAACGCCATTTTGTTTCGGCCTTCCTTCTTGCTCAACTATTCTACAGCCTTGCTTCTTCAAAGGGTGCCGAATTCAAAGGGAAAGAATAGGAAAACAGCGAGCGGCAGCGGCGTTTCTTATCCTCTTTTCCCAAATCTCTGATCCAACCACTAATTATCAAAACGGGATCACTCATCCTGATCATGGGATAAAATATGGTGTGACTTTTCGGGACCTTTGCGATCGTTAAAGCAGCTTTGTGCAGTTATCGGTAGATGATTTTTATATTAAATTGGTTTTGAGTTGCAGCTCAACCAAGAGGTGTGTTAGGTGGTAGGACAGAAATGAAAAATAAATCTTACATTTTTGTTGATTAAAGAGATTTTGGAAATCTTTTTTTTTCTTCTAATGGTGGAGATACAAATCCTCAGAATCGATACTCGAATACACATCAATCAAACACTAAAAATGCGATCAATTTTGAATTACTCTATACCAGAGTGTATCTCACCTTTAATCGCTTCGTAGTATACTCTGTGCGCATTGTCTGTTTGATAAAAAAATTTCCGTACGGAGATCCCTACGATGAAGTATGATTTATAAATAACAACGCTTCTCTCGTCGTCCCTTCTCTCTCTCAACAACACTCCATCGCAGCGGTTGGTTTGAAAAATGTCAAATGAGAAAAGACAATGACAACAGACCCTCTACGGCAATGAATTTTGAAATTAGTCGTAGATACTGGGTCTGTGTACAGACAAATTTTGAATTTGTGTGGGAAACTTTTGAGCGGAGGCGATTTGCACAGTTAATGTGTTGACGGAACATGAATAAAAAATGAAAATGGAATCGGTCACGTTTGTGCAAATTGAAAGTGGAGATGTTGGTTAGGTGTTCGGAGGGCGTCTTTCCTAGGTTGAGGTTAGGGTTTTCACTGCTAGAGCTTTCTTATGTGTGTGTCTACTGGGGGCTGAACTTCAGCTTTATTGGTGGTGGTAAAGAAGACGACTGGAGAGTAAAAAACGCTGCTTTCTTGATTGGAATGCTTTTAGACGATCATTGTGCTCATTACCACGACACAAAACCGCATTCATACTAGGCTTTTAGTTTTATTCCTCAATTTTTGACCCTGAAATTTCCTATTTTTAAAAATTGGGTGGCACCTCCAATGAAGTATAAGCCCAAAGGGCTGGAAGCGAATCTTTGACCTTTCTCAGGCAAGAAAAAATGAATACTTTATAACATACGCCGTATTTTTTATGACGACTTTAGCGATTTCTTTGTTTTCGAGTGGTATATTTTTTTAAACCTAATGGAACATTTTACTTTCAATCCAGGATTTGTATAAAAACCACACGGGCCGCTCAAGGCTGCACAGCTTTGGTTAGCTGCATGCGCCCCTTTGATTTGATTTGATATAGGGGATGCGTATCGTCTACAATATTTACCAACTTTTACCCCCGTCTTTTCTTTTTTCTTTTTTGACTATGCGTCACACAGCAATATAACTTTTTTTTGTAAATGTAAATGTAAACTGTAAATGTAAATGTAAAATTTATTTGGTCAAGAAGGTCTAAAATTTAGGCATTGCTACAAGCATTGATGTGGACCTACTATATAAAATAATTTAAAAAATAATAGGATGATAAAATATAAATAACTATTTCGACTATTAACAAATAAATATATTCTTAAAGTTAAATGGGCTAAAATAAATGACTTAAAAAGCAGAGACTTCAGAAATTATCAGAGATTATTGCAAAAGTAATTCAATTTAGAGAATAAGGCTTGCAACGACAAAAAGAAATTGCTGAAAATTGTGTGTTGAGTGTTATAGTTTAGCTGAGCGAAAAAAATGGATAAATACTGTGAGAAATTAATAGAACATAAATATTAAAATACATATATTAAAATGCTTTTGCTAGGAAATAGGTTAATTAAAATTAAATAGAAAATATAGGTAGATGGGATTCTGGCTTAAATTCTACTTAGTTACTTGGATATTATAGTTAGATGAGTTGAGTGAGGTAAGAGCTTGGAGCTTAGAGCGAAAAAGAGGTCTTAGATGTGAAGTTAATCAAGAGGGAGATATCCTAAGTATGATGATAATCAATAATAAATAAAATCTAGGTCACGTGCAACTCCAACTGCACCAAAGTTTATGCGATCTAAAATATCCGATTTTTTAAGAGCATCTTTAAATGAGTCATATGAATCACATGCTTTAAGTTTTGGTTGGTGTCAGATTGTTCCAAATTGACACTACTCAAACACGAAATGATCTCTTATAATCAACATATTTTGATGGTAGTACGTGAAGACGCCAGTCATTTCGATTCTTCTTTTTTGAATCACCTGTCAATCAAGTTAAATTTTTTCTTTTTTCAATGAATAAAAATTTATAATTATGAAAGCAACAGTACAATTACTTTTTTTTCTGTCTTTGATTGGATGTGATGTGAAGAAATTATGTAACTTCACTCATGCTAGGGGGGGGGGGTTTCATGGTTGGCGGAGGAGCGGAATCGGCAACCTCGCGAGCCAGGGCGAATCGTTGGCGGTCAGGCGGCAAAAGTGAGGGCGGAGATGGCCAGACGATTACGCCTAAGCGCCCATCTATAACGTCAAAAAGCTTATCGCCCTGGGTACGAGGTTGGGAATTTTCGACAAAAATATTGAATTTCAAAGGAATTTTCGGTAACGGAGTTTTTGTTCAATTTTTAAGACGGTTTGACGGAAATTGGAGAAAGAATTGGCGGAATTGCGGAATCGGGTACCCCCTGAAACCCCCCCCCCCATGCTACTTTTGGTTACCCCAAATTTGGGGTAACTCTTGGACGGGAGAGTTTCATACACGATACGCATCCCCTTCAAAATAAATTTGGGGATGTGCGCAGCTTAAGCTTTGGTAGGATTTAGTGGCTTCAAATCCTAACAACGAGATTCGATTTTAAGCATTTCAAGCTTCTGACCCCAAATTTGGGGGTAACTCTTGGACGGGAGAGTTTCATACACGATGCGCATCCCCTTCAAAATAAATTTGGGGATGTGCGCAGCCTAACAAGGAGATTCGATTTTAAGCATTTCAAGCTTCAAGGGCACCACTTATGTAGGGCACCTCCCTCCCGTCATTTTGCAAACCTAGTAATACCCCTGGATTAATACCGGGGTTTTTCCGGAAGTAGAAAGCATTACGTCATGACTTTCATGATTTTCCAAGAATTTCCCCTCGTGGGCTAAACAAAGATGGCAGATAAATTTTTTTTCACAAGAATGTTCAAGGAGATGTATTTAATTAACATTTTTTCTGTCCAGAGGTGCTTGGTTAGAAGAGTTGAAATTGGATTCTTTAAAGATCATAGGTATATATGTTTGAAATCTGAAATCATGATAGTAGAAAGATTGCTTTTATTATTCTAGTGTCAACACCCCTGGAAAGTGAAATTTTGTGAAATAGGGCCTGGAAAGTGCTACTATTGATGCCAGTTTAGGAGGAGAGAACCCCCTGGAAACCTTTAATAACCCCCTTGGAAAATCTGAAAATGACCAAAGGGGTTATTAAAGGTTTCCAGGGGTTTCCAGGGGGTTCTCCCCTCCTAAACTGACACCAATAGCAGTCTGGGAAATCCTCTCAATTGCACGCTTATGTTGTTGTTCCGAGGGCGTAAGCGCGTAATTGCATGGTTATAATTTATGCCCACTCCCGCCCCGGTTGAAATTGCTTAGGGATTTCAAGGGGTTCAGAATTCTCTAATTCGGGCGAAGGCAAGGTTTAACGGGCAATCCATTTTTACGGAATCTTCTTATACGATAAATTTTGAGTAAAACTGCCCTAGGCTTTTGAAATTCAACAGGGCTTTCAGAAGGAATTACGTGTAAAAAATATAGGCTTACCGCCCGTTTCAGAACAATTTTGATAACCTTGCAATTGCGCGCTTACAGCCTCGGAACATAAGCGTGCAATTGAGAGGATTTCCCAGACTGAATAGTCACTTTCCAGGCCCTTTTTCACAAAATTCCACTTTCCAGGGGTGTGGACTCCTAATTTCCAGGGGATAGTTTGTCATCAAAGATTTCCAGGGGGGGGGGTAGTAGCTGGGAGACCCGACTTCTCTATCTGTGTGGTTTCAAAAAAATATCAAAGTATAGACACAGTATAGTAGCCGGGAATTATACAAGATGCAAGAATCAATCGCAGAATTTGATTGGCTAATATTTTATTGTTATGATTTGATAAACAAAAGTATGACGTCAAACAGCTCTATTTTTTCAAGAAGTGGCGCGAGCTTTCAAATTGTTTTGAAAAGATAACGGTTTTTTCTTTTGTGATTTGAATTGAGTCAATAATTCCATACTCTGTATTTTAGTGAAGTTGTTGGGATTTTGACAGGATAGAAATATTTTTGTAACAGAGTATGGTCTCCAGACTAGGGGGGTAGTAAAAAAAGTTTGTCAATACCCCTGTACAATTTTTTTTTGGAATAGCCCATTTTTGTTTTATGAACCACGCATGCACATTTTAAAAACCCCCAACACAAAATAACTCTAAATGCTTACAATTCAGCTGGATATGATTCTATCTATCTATATATTTCATACTAAAAGGTCCTAGGACCCATTATCCGTACATTCAGATTGACACTGAATATATGATTTTAAAGAAGAAAAAATAGAAAAAAGGCTACACACTCAAATAATGAATAAAACTTAGTTTGAGGAATGATTTTTTATTCAATACAATGTATTTCATTTTTTCAAAACCTTTTTCTAATCTTGTCGCATTTGTTTTTACTAATATCAGCATCATAGTCCCGCTGCTGAGATAGAAAAAAGTGGCTAGAAAACAATTTTCGTGACAACATCTTAGAACTAACTTTTTTTGGTGGAAACTCACAAATTAGTATATGTAGATTCCAAAATCAAAAAGTTTCCACGATATTATCGTGCAAGTAATTTCATTTTTTCAAAACCTTTTTCTAATCTTGTCGCATTTGTTTTTACTAATATCAGCATCATAGTCCCGCTGCTGAGATAGAAAAAAGTGGCTAGAAAACAATTTTCGTGACAACATCTTAGAACTAACTTTTTTTGGTGGAAACTCACAAATTAGTATATGTAGATTCCAAAATCAAAAAGTTTCCACCATATTATCGTGCAAGTAACGAGTAATTGGCGATTTTTTGCGTTTCCAGGCAAAATTGCAAGGCCTGGAAATTCATGATTTTTGGGGGATCTTCAAATTAAAAAAAGACCTATATCACATGATAGAGCTCTTCAAACTGAGCAAAAAAGTGTATTACATCAAAGTCCCAACTTCTCTAGATCAAAATTTATTGGCCTTTATGTGGTCAAAAACTGATGAAAAACAGGGAATTTCCCCACAATCTGCATTAATTTATGCAAAATTTAAACACCTTTTTTTTTCAGCAAAGATCTGAAATTTAATTTTCTATCATCGATGAAAGTTATTTATTAGCGTGTTGTTCATTGAAAATGACTTTATGACAATTTTGCTGACTTAGGTCAATTTTTCATTGTTCATATATTTTGATCCTCAATTTTCCCGTATTTCGCATTTTATCCTCTTATTTTCTCTCGGAATTTTCAAAACATCCAGATGGCATTATTTTTTCATTTCACTGGTTAAGTTTTGCTCCAGGATCAATATTTGATAGATTCTAGCTTAGTTTCAATTTGACCATTCAATGTCAGTTGTGTCAATAAAAAAGACTCTTTAATTGATCAGTAAGAGCCTGAACCTTTCATGTCTTTAAAAACACATTGCTTACCTGGTTTGCAGAAAACACTTTTGAACACGAATGGTTCAGTTTTCAAAGTTTTTAGAAACACCGAATGTCCTGTTGAAGCCGACTGTTAAAAAAAGTCCCGACTGGCAAAATTTCCCGATTTTTTCCCGATTTTCTAACCCGATTTTCAACTCGATTTTTATCTGATTGGTTCCGACAGGACACTGCAAGAGCTTTAAAATTGTCTTGAAAAACACCTTGAACACCAGAGAAAACACTGAATGGTTCAGAAACTTGCCGGTGTTTCAGGTTTGCATTTTGGCTTGGATTTTATGGAGAAAGTTGAGAGTTGATTTATGGAAATCCCAGGAACACAGGAAATGCTGAAAACACACTACCTCGAGAGGTAAGGTGTTTCTGGGAAATGATTTTTGCCAAAAACACCTCCAAAAAGCATGAAAGGTTCAGAAAAAGTGTTTCAGACAAAGTGTTTTCAGTGTTTTCGGAACTTTTTTGACATGAAAGGTTCAGGCTCTAATGCAGAAAAGAATTGACATAATCACCTTTGTACTGCAAAATATTTAGGTTTTCAGTTATAGTGTTTTTTACAAAAAGATAAACATAGTGTCCTCCTGGGTTGGTTCCCCCCACTAAAAATCAAAATTTTTCTCCATTCCCCCCTCTTTTATTTCCCCCACCATATTTCAAAAATTTTCGGTTCCCCCCTCTTTTTTGAATTCCCCCAGCTATTTGAAGATTTTGCGGTTCCCCATATGGTTAACATAAAAATGCCTTAAATCAAGTTTGAAATTTTGGAAAGCTTGAAAAAATAGCCTTGAAAGTGCTGGAAAAATGAAATTGTATTGAAAAGTTGGTTTATCCCAAAAGATTTGCTGATTTTATTGCTTTTAAAACAGGTTTTGCAACAAGATCACCTTGAGATCAGTGAAGTACCCCCAGTCAAAATCTCCTAAATTTATGGTTTTCCCCCCTCTTTATTTTCCTCCAGCAAAGTTCAAATTTTTCATTTTCCCCCATACTTTAAAAAAAGGGCAAAAATCAGAATCCCCCCTTTATAAAGGGGGGGGAGGACACTATGATAAAGAAGCAGTAGCTGGCAGCAGAGCATTTAGGATAGTAGGTTTAATTAAATAATGAAAATGAAACGAGATGATGAAGTCGGCTAGTTCGAAACGCAGGTCACAGGTCACAGGTCAACAGGTCACAGGTCACAGGTCAACAAAGTGCAGACCGGAAAAAAGATAATAAGATCATAACATATACATAACATAACATCAATACATAACACATTAAATTACAAAAAAGTAATACATGTTATTTAGATATTATAAAATGACAATTGAATAAAATAACAACCTAGTGACACTTACTTACAAAAATAATGACAAAATCATAAAATATGATGCCTAACAAGACAAAAGCACGAAAAATATTTATTATACAAAATGTGATGTGGATGGTGTGAATGGATAAAAAATGGCACCAAACAGAAGCTTGCAAGGTCCCTAAGAGAGTGGTATTTATAAGGATGGAACTAATTAATTATTCAGTTATTATTTTAATGACTTAATGACAATTTTTGACAAAAATGTTGACAGAATCACAAAATATCATGTCTTACAAGAGAAAAACACACAAAAATATTTAGCATACCGAATGTGATGATAACAATATGGCTGGATATAAAATTACACCAATCAGAAGCTCGTGAGTTCTCTGAGAAGGTAGTTTTAGAGCGATGAGTTTTATTATATGTAACCATCATATAACATTACAAACATTACAATATGTAATATACCTGTTATACGTATAATATGGTTTTAAATTTTCTGGTCTGAGTTATTATATGAGTTATTGAAAACTTGAAAATCTTATCGGTGCGGTTGGGAAAGGGTCTAGCTTGTCTCCAGACAAAGTCTATTGGGGGCATTGTTTTTTTCTTTAGATTCTGTGCCACTTTGGCGTAATAATTACAAAACATATCGGCTTTGTCTTTTGGGCTAGTAGCGGTTGCGTCACCGTCTTTGAGAACGTCAGTTGGTTTTGATTTTACGTTTGAAGATGGTAAAAGTTTTTTGATGTGACCCCAGAACTTTTTACTATTTTTGAGGTTTTCGGTGAGGATTTCTTTATGGTAATTGTTTTTCGCCTGTTTGATGAGATTGGTGCATCGGTTCTTTTTACGACGATAGATATTTCGATCACCTTCGTCTTTCGTTCGCCTTGCTTTTCGATCAGCTTTGTCACGATCGTTCAGGTGTGCTCGGATTTCTTGGGTGAGCCATGGACATGGGCGACCTTTGATGCGTTTTGTTATTTCAGGGGCATGGCGATTGAAGGAGTTAGTCACGATTTGTTTGAAGTATTTCCAAGCAGCATTTGGTTCGGACTGTTGATATACAAGATTCCAATCGACTTGGCGAAGTTCGTTGTTCATAGCATCAGGATTGTACCGCGAAAAGTTTCGGCATTTGATGGTTTTGGGTTCATATCTTTGATGGTTACGTTTCCGAACAACTCCAATCATATCATGATCACTTAGTGATAAGGGAATTACGGTTTCGTGGGAGATTTTCGACTTGTCATTTGTCAGGGCGAGATCGATTAATGTTGAAGATGTGTCAGTTATACGGGTAGGTTTTGTTATAATTTGGTCAAAACCTTGCAGGTTTAAGAAATGTTTTTCATCTCTGTGGTCGTTTCGGACGAGATAATTGATGTTAAAGTCCCCCATTAAGATGACCTCTCGGTATTCGTTCATGTTAGCTGTTAAATTGTTCTGAAAAAGTTCATCGAAGTCGGGAGGGAAATAGTCAGACGTATCGGGTGGACGATAGATACAGCCGAGTAGAAACGGACTTGTGTTAGTTTCGAGGACTTCGACCCATATACACTCTAAACGCTCGTGTTCAAGGTCCTTTCGTCGTTTGTATTTGTATTTGATCCGGTCAGATATGTAGAGAGCTACACCTCCGTGGGTGCCTGTCAGCCGATTCTTTTTGATCAATTCGTAGTTCTCGATTGAGCAAATGTCGGTTTCTTCGAGCGACTTTTCGAGATGAGTTT
>NW_027103621.1:0-33516 GCF_902728285.1 Clytia hemisphaerica
AGAGCAGGATCAGATGATGGTCATTAGGACAGAATTAATGCTCTAGACATTATTATTATACGTACAAAAAGAAAAAGAGTTAAAAAATTAAATACTTTATTTCAAATATCTTCGACTTAAGACACAAAATAAAGAAAAATTAAATGAGAATTAACTAGCCCCTATTTATTTCAATATTTCTCGAAAGATATCCCAAACAAGGGAGCCACCAAAACTTAGCGGTTGCAAACGATAAACTTTGAGACAACGATGAGTATAAAGTAATAAGAAAAAGTTTAAAAAAGCAAAAGTTTAATAGTTTAGTTGTTTTCTAGTATGACATGATCGTAGCCTACGTACCTAAGCTTCCATTTTAATTTAAAAAGTAAGATTATATAAATAGACTTAAAATCAAAATAATTTATTCATATATAAACAAAATTTTTTGGCGCGACACGCGTAGCCGAATATTTACATACTAAAAGTTTAAATAATCCTTCTTAAACGAAGTAATAAAAAATAAATAGAGAACAATTTTTATATACAATTCAATAAAAAAATGAAAATGAAAAATTTAAAATGAAAAATAAAAACGATTCAATAAAAAAATGAAAATGAAAAATTTAAAATGAAAAATAAAAACGAAGAAGAAAAAAGTATCTTTTGATAGAATTCAATAAAGAAACCACAGCAAAATAACTTGCAAAACAAGAGGGAAAGCGAAGTAAAGCGAAGCAAAACGAAGCAAAGCGAAAAAGAAGCGGCCAAACTGGATTTTGAACGGATTATACTTAAAAAGATTATTAAAACAGTCACCATTGTCATTTTTTCGGAGATTAACGAGAAAGAACAAAGGCAAAGAAAAAAAAGAAGTAACCCAGGGTATGTCAAATTAAAAAGTTAATAAATTAAATCTAGAAAAAATCAAACAAAAAATAATAAAAAATAAATTAAACGGACATACTAGGCCCGTAGCCACCACCATCTTTATCATTATTATTTTCTTTTTTTTCTTTTGCAGTCCTCATGTTCTTCCACCTCCTCCATCTCGTTCTCTATTCAGTAGGTCAGCAACCACCTTCAACCCACTCATCGGTTGTTTCCTTCTTCTCTCTCCTGATGTTCGCTGTTTCTTCTTGCAGTTGGTCCGAAAATCTCCTCTCCTCGTCCCTTTGTCGAACTAGTCTAATTCAATCCATATCAAAAGATACCGACCACCTGCCTCCACTGTAGATTAGTTTATAAAATAACTTTGCTCCTCTTCATCTTTCGAGTAAAACACATCTAAAAAATAAATATTTATGGTTTTCTTACTTTTCTCCTCTTCATCTCTTTTTGTCACTTCTTGCAACTGGTCCGAAAATCTCCTCTCCTCATCCCTTTGTCGGACTAGTCTAATTCAATCCATATCAAAAGATACCGACCACCTGCCTCCACTGTAGATTGGTTTATAAAATTGCTTTAGAAAGCGTTTGAAGCATGAATCATGTTCAATTGAAGTAACTTCTTTGCATCAAATGTAGAATTTACCTTCTTCTCAAATCTCCCCTTTTAAAAAACAAATTTCTACTTACTACTTTCAGAACAAACCTTATTTCAGCTTTCATTTCTTCTCTTTTCTTCCTCGTTAATTTTGTTTTCTCTCCAGTAGTTCAGCAACCTTTCGATGATGACCAACTTAAGCCCAGTCATCGGTAGGTTCCTTCTTCGCAGCTCTTCCCTCAACTCCACCACTTTCATCTCTTTGATCCTTCCCTCGGTCAAGGGTAAGTGCCTATCATTGGTCAAACTTTTGTGGGTCTTTGTTAGTCTATCGATATAATGACCCTCCTTCTTCTCTCCAGTAGTTGAGCAATATTTCGATAAGCTCTGCTTTCAACCAACTGCTTGGTAAATTTCGTCTTCTCAGCTCTTCCCTCGTCTTCACATATTCCATTCGTTTGATTCGTTCTTCAGTCAAGGGTAAGTGCCTATCATTAGTCAAACTTTTGTGGGTCTTTATTAGTCTATCGATATAATGTCCCTCCTGTTCTCTCCAGTAGTTGAGCAATATTACGACAAGCTCTGCTTTCAACCCACTGCTTGGTAAATTTCGTCTTCTTAGCTCTTCCCTCACCTTCACATATTTGATTCGTTTGATTTGTTCTTCAGTCAAGTGTAACGAATCAATTCTACTTCCTCCACAATAGCAACCTCTACCTCTTCTACATCTAGTTTGTGGCGTGGTCGATGAAACATTCGAGGGTTCGGTCACCGATCGGGTAGCGGCCAGCGGGTCAACTGTACAACCGTGGCTAGAATAATAAGATACTCAAGTCTGTTTTACAAAAAAATGGCGCGAGAAGGGAGAGACAGGAGAACTCTGTATTTTCTTGCACTTCCTTTGTAAATTTAAAAATTTCTCTCAAAAATTTGAGGTACACAACCCTACGTCTGAGACCAATTTCTTTACTGTTAATAAGTTTTCAAGCCTTAAAGGTTACAAAAAGAGAGAGTATATGTTTGGCTCACTTTTCCCTAACCCTAATCCTAGCCCTTCAAAACCAAATTTCAAATTTCTCTTTCAATGCAGTATCTAGCTTAAAGAAATGAGGATGTTAGGTAGTTGTGTGATACTTATTTCATATTGCTCTGAGATATTTGTCTTTTTCTCTCGTGAAAAAGTGAAAATAATAAAATCCTTCAAGCAAAAAAAAAACAATCTATACAGATTTTGCTGGTCTTTCCTTCATTTTTAATGGTACCTCTTCGGTTTGTTCGTTTGAAAGGAAATAACAATGTGATTATAATAATATGTAAGCGAAACCCAATCATTTATCTTTTTCATCTCCATTCTGTGGTTTTGGAGAAAAAAATATACTTGTACCATTGAAAGTAGGTCAAAGTGTTAACTTCATTGCCAAGAAGGGCAATATGTGAAAACCAATTAATACCACCACATCAGACAGGATGGGTGTTTTATGAAAAATGGTCTTTTGACACAGGAACCACCTTTGGGGTTTCGTTTGGAAGGGAACCTCTATAAGTAATTAGGATGATTTTGTGAGAAATTTACTTTGAAAACTTTGCAAAAAACGTCTCGAAGCCAAATGAAACAAATATTAGACACTGAATAGACTTGCACTCGTTTGAATTTTTTTTCTCATTGCTCAAAGTCACTAGCTACGGTTCCCGAACAGATTTTCCGAACGTCTTCGTTCTATGTCGGCCACTTGTGTTTGCATCCATATATTTTAGATTTCATTTTCATTTTTTTAACAGTTAATATTATGCTTAAAAATTTATTTGACGATATTGATACAATTTATTTTGTAACATAGGATGAGTTTTCTGAATTTAGTGAGAAAAGAATCGTTGTGCACAGTCATGCTAACTTCAATTCTTGCAACATTGTATCGACGGATAAAACTAGAGTAACTTCAAACGTTTTCAAAAATGTTAGAAATAACTTTAGGGTTACTTTGATTTTGAATAAACGGTCTTTAATCCCAATTTGTCGAGTTATAAACAGTCTGTGAATATTTGGGGATCTCATCGAGTCTCAATAACAAAGGAGGATTTTAGAATATGGCGTAAGTTTTAATAGCTATAATTGCTTCTCTTGAATCTCTGGGTACGTTTCCCTGTCGGTCAGTAAGGACAGCAATCCTCCATTTGGCGAATCACTTTTGGGAAAGTTTTGAACGTCTCCCCCGGGGGTGGGGGGCACCTGGGCAAAAGGACCGACGGGTATGTGCGGGTCCTAAGGCTACCTTTTCCAATATGTTTAAAATGCACTGTAAGGGTAGAAATTTCAGAAAATTCTTGACAAATCCAGATATTTTGACCAAAAATGCTAGAATTTCGACCATTTTTTGCACGAAAGGGATCGAAAATTTTGGGGGAAATGCACTCTAAGGGTATGATTTACACTCTTTTTTGCTGCACTGTAAGAGTGCAATTTAAAAGCCAATTTTTGGCCCGCACATACCGTCAGTCCGCAAACCCAGTTGCTTCAACATCTTGAAAATAGTGCTTTTTGACCAATTTTTCATAGAAAAACAGCCATATGTTCAAATACAAAAATTAATTTTCCGACTACGGTCAGAGTCCTTAATTTTGTAGACTGGAGTCGTTTATAATGCATGTAATACTAATAATAAATACAAATAATGATACGGGATTTAGTTTGTATAAACGACTGGAAGAATCCGGTGTTCCAGCCTTATAGATACTGGGCCTAGCTACGCAGAAACTTGCGTAGCGAGAAAACAATTTATTAAGCAACAACAAACTCTCAAAATAAAATCAACTCAAATGAAACATTTTTAACACACAAATCCACACATATTTTATTTTAAAGAATTTTTTTTGAGCGGGAAAAAAATTTAATTGCAATATTGACACTTTTTTTTTGTTTGGAGTTAGTGCACAAAGGTTTCTAGACGACTAAAATTTACTTTTTTGCTTCATTTCTAATAAGTCTGAATTAGTCGTCTAGCTTGCTAGACTATTAATTTTGACAATTGTGAGCCTCTCCAGCTTGTGTTCGAATAATTATCCACATTGCTTCTTTCCTTTTAAGCTTTTTTCACATGCACGTAAAATTTTACTTTAGACCTTACGGAAAATCGTTCGTAAGGCTGTCTTTTGGGAATTTCCCCGACATTATGTATAGTTTTTGTTGATTAAGAGGGTCTTGTGTGACTTTTCCTTCCGTTCTAAACTTTTTTCAAAAATTTGAAAAATAATTTCAATTAGAGATATTTTAAGAAAACCTGCTTATGATGTCATAATTGATGACGTCATAAATACAAAAAGTTGAATATCTCAAGAAATACAAATCAAAACTTTATGGAATTTGGACCAGTGATACAACACATTGAGATGATTCAAAAAAAGTTCAAAGTATTTCCCAAAACTGATGGCGTCAGCAGAAATTGCAGAAATTCGAATTTTTGCTATAAAATGCTGACATCAGCTAATTTTCAATTTTTTTAAAAAACATTTCTCCTCCTCTTGATGAGTTCTATCCAAATTTCATAACGTTTTGAGCATTAGTTCTCGAGATGTTCAACTTTTTTAAATTATGACGTCATAATTAGTTTTTGTTTAAGGGCTGGAGTTGGGGGAGAAAACGAAAAGTAGATTTTGAATAATTTGGGACATGCATTAAGTTTATACGTTTTTCATATTTTAACGAGGTGTCGAGAAATCGCTAATGTTGCAAACCTATGCTTTGGGGCCATTAGAAAAAAGTTACATATCTTCAAGTGTATCTTGCGATCGGTTTGACTGTTTACTTTTAGATAAGTCTTGTGGCACCTAGACAATAATGCCTTGAAATCAACTCAACTAGATTTAGTCAATGTTGGTGATGACGTCATCATTTGGGCCCTTTTTGGTACTAGAACCCGGACACCTATATCTTGTGATTGGCTTGTCTGTTTTCTTTCAAATTTGGCATGTGGCACCTTGACAATAATGCCTTGGATATAATTTAATCAGTTTTTGTCAATTTAGTCAATTTACCGATCGCGAGATATAGATGTCCGAAAAGTAAACCTAGAAATGAAGTTATAAACCTTAAACGATCGACTGGTGACAAAAGCAAGACAATGGAGCGTCAATATCTTGACTACACTACTCGTTACTTAGGTCTAGTCATGGAGGTATAAAGATGTTATTTAAGGTATGTTATTATAAACAAGCTCACCCTACGATTAAAAAAGTTTTACGAGGTTTGCATGATCATAATCTCATGTATCGTGCATTTTTAATGAGCTCTTTTGTCAATAGACGATATCGCGTTTAGATAAATGCAATGCATTCTGGTTTCTCGGGGACTCTCAAAGGAATTATAATGTCGATTATATAATGATCTGGAATAGATTATAATTCCCTTGAATTCCAAAATTACGCATGTGTAGATTTTAAATTCGTTTTATCGATAAAATTTAAGTTACAGGAGGAAAGCTTGGTTTCAACTTTACTTTTGAGATGACATGGGATAGACGGTCGCTCACATCTCAAAAAGAGAAGTTATCACTCACATGCTATCACAGTGAAAACGCCAAAAATTCTGAAATTTATTTGATTCTTATAAAGTAGACACTTATAATAAAAATAAATATGCTCATCTTTTTCGCACTACTTTGTTTACTTTGTAAGACTTAATTACCGAGAGATATATTGCCTTCAATCAAGAGTTATTGATTTGATTCTTATAAAGAAAAAGCTTATAATAAAGATGAATATGCTCATCTTTTTCGCCATCCTTTGTTTACTTTCTAATAACTAATTACCGAAAGATATATTGCCTTCAATCAAGGGTTATTGATTTGATTCTTATAAAGTAGATGCTTATAATAAAAATAAATATGCTCATCTTTTTCGCCATCCTTTGTTTACTTTGTAAAAACTAATTACCGAAAGGCATATGCCTTCAATCAAGAGATATTGATTTGATTCTTATAAAGTAGATGCTTATAATAAAAATAAATATGCTCATCTTTTTCGCCATCCTTTGTTTACTTTCTAATAACTAATTACTGAAAGATATATTGCCTTCAATTTCAATCAAGAGTTATTGATTTGATTCTTATAAAGTAGATGCTTATAATAAAAATAAATATGCTCATCTTTTTCGCCATTTTCCTAGGGAATTGTTCAAATTTTTCGATAAAATTGGAAAAAATTGTATTTCGCGGAAATTAATTTTCGCGGTTTTTAACGATTCTGACGAAAAGCGCTAAAATTAATTTCCGCGAAAATTAGTTCCAATAAGGTGTGCCAAAGACAAATCACTATCTAAGAAGTAAGCCCAAAGCTGAAGAAAATTTGCAAACGGGTTTTTTGCCGGAAAGAGTTTACAACTGGTAGAGTTTGCCAATCTTCGGAACCCTCCCGCCGGTTCTTTTTTCCGTATACCGCTATATTTCCCGCCTTTACTATCACTGTAACGGAGTGAGTGGACATGTAAGATTGTAGTATACATCTTTAAATACCATCCGCTTAGAATCTCGGCTAAAAAAGGACTGTCTGATCAGAAACCGCTAAAAACGAAAGAACTTTTTTTATTTTCCCACTTGGCCATCCTTAGTCTGTATGTCATATCATATCTATAACTCAAGGTCACACAAGCATTTTCCCGGAGCATCTGTAATGTAAAGGTTATCAAGGGGTAGGTGTTCACCATATGTAATGTTTTATGGAATAAATTTAAAGCATAATAAACCAGCTGCGCTGGAAGGTCAGCCCAAATAGCTTAAAAGGTTAGAAGTATGAGTAGATTTGAATGGTTTGTTTTCAATTTGACTTATATCTATTGAGACAAGGCGAAGCGTGATGCTGCAGATCGAATCTGTGTTTTGACTGAGCTCGCCAACCTTTATGATTACAAAGGACCAGTCTGTTTTATGCAACAATTATTTTTAAATTTAAAATCCCATGAGTGTACTAGTGTTTTCATCTTATTTATTACTTTCGAAAATGAAAAAGGAAAGGACGGAGTGTCTCATTTCTCATTCTTTTGAAAAAATGATTATTTTCTAGTGAGGATTTTCTTTTTTGACGTGGCAATTGTGGGCCACCGTAAGTAGTAAGTACAGAGACTTTTGACCAATATGACGACATCTAAATTTAAATACGTTTTCGCTTGATCGTGCAGAAGAGAAAGACTGATTGGCCCGCCACTTTAACGCGTAAAATTGAGTTTGGAAACTTAATTCTAGACTAGTTTTGATTACAGATATCTGTGAAACCCGAAGGGCTAGATTTGCAGCTTTTATCGAAAAGTGAAGCCTAGGTTTGGAACGATTTCCTACCAAAGTCACGTGACTAAAATATGCAATTTCACCGGTTTGAGAGATGTGAAATAGCGTTTGCCGCCTACTTTTTTTGATCTCGTGCTCCGAAAACAATTAAAATGCTAGATCCTATCCATCGGCACGAAATTTAAAAAGTCAAATTTTTGCTTCACTTTTTTTTATTGGAGAAAGCTTTAAGTTGCATATCTAGCCCTTCGGGCTTAGAGATCTGTGGTTTTGATTACGCAGCATTTTTTCATAAAAATGGTAGATCAAGCTATGAACGTGTTATGTTAAAGAGAAAAAACACAAAATCAGCTATGATCCAGGTTTTATTTAGCAAAATGTTGTTGTTGTTGATTTCTGAAGAGCATAGGAATTACGAAAACCATGGGGACGTCATGGGAGACAAGGAAAAACAAATTGAATTACTTTGTATGCCAATGAGACATGTAGATATATCGTAAGATAAAAAACAAATGCCTAAATGACTTGTATAAAACAGAACATAACACTATGTTAACAATACTTTTACTAATGCAATGAAAAATGAAATATCAAAATGTGTTTTTTTCCAAAAGACAAAGGATGACTAAAAAGAAGAACATGTAAATTATAAGTGTTTTTATACCTTCAATCTTGTTTATACCCAAATAGATAGCCAAGGTATTGTTGGGTAATGAGTTAATAGAAGAAAATTGAAACTTATTAGTTCCGAAAACACTCTAAAAAAACTCTTCAACTATGTACAAAAATATCAAAAGATGTTTTAAAAAATATCAAAAATAGTTTACTTTTTGAATGTAAATCTCCAGCTAGTAAAATATAAAACTATCTACAAAGGTAAAAGGAAGGAAGTTAGACAAAAAAAAAAAAACAAAAGAAAAGCCTGAATTATCAATTCAATGTTATGAGTACTACAGTGAACTCAAAATCAATCAAATTTACCCATGCAAGAACGAATAAAAAGGGCTCAAAATAGTGGTTTATCAATCTAATTTGTCAAACAAATATCAAAGCTACAGTTCTTCTTTTGAAAGTTACTTTGATTTCTTCTTAGGTGTTGTTGGTTGATTTGTGTTGTCGTGTTCGATCTTGTTTACTATTCCTCGTTGATGAGATAATTTTACTTTTAGATCAATGAAAGAAGACAGGAATCTGTCAGCAACGCTGACAGGGCAGCTCAGGAATTCCTCCACGATGTCATGTTTAATAAAAAATCTTCGGCGACCTTCTTTAAATGAGTAAAATAAACACTACCAGTTTCAATGAGAGATGATTTGGAATAACCTTCATTACACGAGTCACAAGATATGAAAAGATTATTGTTGGTTGGAAGTTCTTTTTTGCAATCAGGACAAGCTAGTTTTTTTTGCAAGGACGAAATGTCTATGCTTACAATGGTTCCTGCAGAAGCTTCAAGTGGCACTTTTGGTTCCGAAATGGAAGTGGAGTTGTCGGCAATTATTTTTGTGCGTTCCGATGCCTTGAGCATTCGCTGACCATTGAACTTGCTTACAGTGACATTTGTTAACTTGTATGACATTTCAACCTCCATTACATTGATAAGATCATCATAAACAGTTAGTTTTCTTGCACTTGTGATAGAGTTATCCAAGACATCATACGACTTGAAATTTAATCCATCTTGAGTAATCCCAGGTGAATCACTTGATACAACTTTGATAATAACGGTGACACGTGCATACATTGGTTCTGATTCGATAGCATTTTTCAATGAGGTTGGTGCAACTTTGTATTCAGATTTGAACGAAAACGTGGGTTGCTTTTCAGCACAGTTGGAAAATCTATCAAATACAAAACTGGTACCATCAACTTTTAGTTTAGTTAGCATAACTCCTTTGTTCTTCAATTTACAAAGTGCATTTCTTGTGTCGCTGTTGAAACAAACAATTCTGTGTTCTTTTACGTCATCACCAACAAAAAAGTCGAAGTAGCTGCTGTTATTAGATACTCTGGACGATACAAACATCAAGTAACCAACCAAATCTGCACGTTCTAAATGAAATAAAGAGTTAATTTTACAGAAATAAAAATTGGAAAATATTAAATTAGATGAATAAAAATAAAACCACATAATTTAAATTAGCTGTCAATAACTTTTCCAAAATTGACTACCTACAGAGATACCAAAGCAAAGGCGTACCTCCCAATCTCAGATTTGTAGGGGTCTAGATTGCAGGAGGGACTTAATATTTAATAGGTACCATGAACAGGGTATTTCATAATAAAGTTACAAAAACCATGAAAAGTCAAAAAAATCTTTTAGGGTAGGAAATTTTTTCAAAAATCGTGACTTTAAGGGTCACTTTTTGCACCAATTTTGTCTATCTAAGGGTCTCTATTTTACCAAAATTTAGTCTCTCCAAGGGTTGGTCTTCCCAGAGGTCTGGTATGCACCACATAGATAGGTGAAACTCTCCGACCCTAGTAACCCATAGTCAGTGTTTGGAGGTCCAGCCCTTAGTACTCATGGGGCTGAGATTTAACTTAGACCTTTCTTAGCTTTCATGGCGAAATTTTCACCTTTATTCCAGAAAAATCAGTAAGTAAAGATTTTAAAAACTGGTGGCCTACTTGCTGTCATAGTGTTAAAAATATTAGCTGACAGTCTGTGATAATTTGAAAATGATCCATGTACTATAGAGGGAGGAATTAACAGATTCTTAGATAGCAAAATATTTTTGTTACTTAGTGAGGTAATTACTGTAATCTTATGTCATAAAGAGAAGAGAACAAAGGACAAAAGAAGGGGATCAACAAAACTGTTATTGACGATGTAAGCTGATATGTTTACCTCCGTCATCAGACATTGGTCTCTTTCGTGGTGTTCTAGCATACATTTCTCGAGGATTTGAACAAACTTGAAACTCGGAGACTTCTAGTCACGTCAGTAGTGAAGGGTGAAAAGGAATCTCGTGGGCAGCAACTTGGGTCAAATGCAAAAATTTTTCGTCCATCGTGGTCACTTTTACCAGAATGAAATCCTGATGATTTCTTGAATAAATTTCATTTTCATATGACCATGGTCCTGAGGATTTTAAATTCAATGGTTAGGAGATTTTGATGTGATCTTACACTCGATAAACGGGATCAAAACTTATTTTCTCCTAACTACTGTTTTAAAGCGCCAATTTCTGACCCTGATTATTTTGCCTCCCGTGACGTAATCTTTTTACCATGAAAATCATTACGTAATCAAAATTGCGGGTAATATCACAGATCTATCATCAGTCTACTCTTTATTTAATGGGATAAACTTTCGCGGATTTCGCGGATTTGGGTGTCATCCGCGAAATTAAGTCCCAATGGAAATTTGGAAGGGCCTCATCCGCGAAATATTTCTAAACAAAACTCAAAATATGTCAAATAAATACTTTTTGAATGGTTACTTTTATCAAAGAGGCGCAAATAATGTGAATTCCAACAACCAACATGTATGATTTGACAGTGAAACTCAAAAAATCGTGAAAATATTGACATCCAATAGTGCACCCGCGAAATTAAGTCCCCGCGAAATTTTTGAATTTCGCAGATAGGGCCAACCGCAAAATTTAATCCCCGCGAAAGTTTATCCCATTAAAGTATCTTAACCCCACTCCAACTCAATTTTCCCGAAAAATGGCCAAAATACAATCGAAGCTCTAATTAGCCGACACTAACGGGAATTTTTACAAAGCCATATAATGAGCCGTGTAGGTGATAGGGGAGGGAAATTTTAGGTAACAACAAGTTCATTAGTGATAAACAAGTAAAATTTCATAGTTTTCATGATCATATTTATGTTAAACTTTGTCATGGGGTCTAAGAATTTGCAGATTTATCCTATTGGAAAAAAAATTTAGCGGAAAGAAAATTTAAGTTTTCTAATATTTTTTCATATTTTTTCACTATTTTGGCCCTGAAGGTGTATTTTCAACAATTTCACCCTGACTTTGAACCTTGAAACCCATCGTCTGCAAAATTAAATTCCCGCCAAAATTAATTTTGTTGCTGATTCGCCAAACTAATTTCCCTCTGAAAAAACTTTTTTAAGTTTTGTCACAACAGAGGGTCGATTAACGAGCTTTGAAACGATGTCAATTTTTAATTTATAAAAAAAATTATATTCATGTAGTTGTTTGTAAATATTGACACAAATACTATTGTACATTCCTTATTTGCAAGACATTAAAAATTTAAAATACTCTCTAGTTGAAGTAAAGTCCATCATTATTGTCCAAACCAAATTTCTTTAATTCCAGGAGCAGTATTTCGACAAATTGAATTAGAAGCAGGTATAGAAGAAGCAGTATAATGAACCAAAAAAACATTACAGCATAATACTCCAATAACGAATAGTTAAGACGAAAAACCTTTGAAAAATACATCGTCATTTAATCTTTAAACGTGATATAGAGTGCTTAGGATACGTTAACGTGTGTATCTTCAATCATACCAGCATATAGTGGCGTAGAAACTTTGTAAATTGATTGTCGACGATTGAATTCCTGTAGAAAAGAGAAAATTATAAGATATTTTTTATAATATTTTCTCCAAATTGAAAACAGGGTAGAATCTATTGATATATATGATAGATATTGATTGATCTCACTTTTTCGACATTCATCAAAATATCAATTGGCCACTATGCAAACTTTTAATGTAGGCCATATAAGAGGCTTATAGTACCTTGTTTCGATTTTTGTAGTGTCGACATTCAAACTATTGGATGGTGTTAGAGGGAACCAATTTTCTCGTCGTTGATAAAGAATTATGATATTTGGTTATTAATTGATCTCTGCATAGCATATCTGTAACAAAACAATGAAAATATTAAAGTCCCATACACAGGTAAATAATAATAGTAACGTAATCATTTCACTTTATAAAACTTAGATTATTAACGATTAATTTTGTAATGCAAAAAGATTGCTTTGTAAAATATACCTAGAAATGCACGTGAAAGTGTTAGCGTTAACCTATTTTAATGGATCAAAAAGAGACCTTTAACTTACCTATCACTTTTATGAACTCTTTACAGTATTTAGGTGTCCAAAAACGAACCGATGGTTTATAAGTATTTAGCCATGATGAGTGAAATGATTGAGTATATATCATTATCATATATATGAATATGTTACCAAACAACATCAAATACAGGAACGTGACGGTATACCAAGCTGAAACGATGCATAGCCATGGACTTTTTCAACACTACAAACATGAATCACCAGATACTAAAATAACAATAAGCAATCAACAAATTACCAACATTTTTAACTTAACACCAAATTCATTCATATATACATTTTGTCCATTATTTTTCTCAATAGATAATACATTTGAATGTTCATTTTTTGTAAATTTTATATAGTTTTGATTTATAAAATCGAGGTTTATATGCAAAAAAATAGAAAATATAAACTATAAGTAATTTATGTATAAGAAACCATGTTACCGAAAAAAATAATTACAAAAGATGATTTTATAAAATGTGAAGTATAAAAATAATTCAAAATTCTGTATCAAATTTTTGTATAAAACCAATTCAAATTTTTGTATAAAAACAATTCAAATTTTTGTATAAAAGTAATTAAAATTTTTGTAAAAAAGTAATTCAAACTTTTGTATAAAACTACATAATGATTAATTTGTTAAAATGCAAAGTACAAAAATAGTATAAAGTAATCCAAATTTTATGTAAAATAATCAGAAAAGGTATGGCTAGTGAGGAAAGTCCCTTTTTTCAATGATATTATATTTTGATCACAGACATTCAGAGTCTTCGTGACAAGATCAACACTGGCAACACACCACAGGAAGATAAAATTTTTAGTGATTCACAACAATATCTGACTAAAGCTCAGCTTATTTAAATAGAGTGACTTGAAAAAGTTATAACTAAAAAAATCGATAACAAACATATTTGACATAAGGGACAAAATTCTTATACTAGCCATATTGAATTAGATCCCCAAGCAATACAACTATGTATATACATGTAGCATTTCAGCGTTGAAATAAACTTAATTTGAAAAACTCTATTAATGAAAATCAATGAGCTGCCTTGAAGCTTCCTCTATATTTCAACAAATGAAAGTTTATATACACATGGTTGTGTAAGAAGGAGTTGCAAATCTCAGCAGCAATGTACACGCTTTATTAAATATTACAGTTTATCAAAAATCATTTTAACTGCTCTAGAGTTTTGCAACTCCTTCACCCCACCCCCACCCCATATCCCCATATAAAAAAGTATTTCTCAAGTCATTCAAATAGGTCAAGTCGGTTAAGTAGATCATATCGGCTAAGTAGGTTAACTAGGTTTAAACAGGTTTTAAAAACTAAGTGTTGTTTGATATGGTGAAACAAACTCCATCGTGGTCAGAAAAATAAATATCCTTTACAAAACACTTGACTTCTTTTCTATCCATGAAGTTATCCTTTAAATAAACATGGTCAAGAAGACCACCTGCTAAATGAGTTGGTTCATTCACTACCATTTCATATGAAGAAAGTACTTCACCCAGATATGCGTTTTCAGGATCTAATGCATCAATGTTGAAATCTCCCACAATAATGTCTATATCATCATATAAAAGTTGCAACAATTCTTCACGAAAAGTATTTTTTGGATAATCAGGAGATTTGTACAAAAGCAAGAGGGAGATTGGTTGGTTGCTAAATGTCTCTTTTAAAAACTTTAACCACATGCTTTAAGGCAGTCTAAAATCTCAATTGAGGAATTTGAACAACATGCAGTGTTTTGAAATCTATTAATCGAATTGTTGTTGTATTCAATTTTGAAATTTCCCAGTGTTTGATCAATGTCAGTAGTTTCACTTGAAGGTGATAGTTGAGTTTCAGTAAGGCATAACAAGTCACTGCTCATTAGACTTTCAGATTTAGTTAAGTCAATCACATGTTTCTTCAAAGAGCGGATATTGAGAACTGAAATATTTAAATGGTTGAAGGAAGCCATAGCAGGTGAAAAATATTCCACTTTATGCAAAGGACTATTTTCTCGTAATCGTTCATACTCAATTCCTGCTTCACTGTTAGCACGGATAGCTTTTCTATTGTATTCACCTATCAGGAACAATCCATTTATGTCTGTCACTCTGGATAAACTTACGTACATTTGGCCTTCATTAAAAGATCTTTGTGCAAATAAATCAAAACTTACTACCGCTGATTGCAGTGTTAGTCCTTGGACTTTATGACTTGTGCATGCATAGGACAATACCAGAGGGAATTGAGTTCTCCGAACCATGAAAGGTTTTTCCTTTTTGCTTTTCTTTTTTCCCTTTCTGGTGTTAAAGGTAGATTCTGCCCTTTCAATCAAAATCCAATTTTTCTCTACATACGTGATCTAAATTGGATCCATTTTTTGCCTGCTGTGACATCATCAAGTTTAACATAGATACCTGATATCTTATTATTGGAATCAAACTTAAATCCCATAACTTGACCGACTTGACCGTTGACCAATCTATCTGTAATGTCAATGTTTTTGGAGATTAAAATGCGAGCACCTATTTTCATTTCAAGTATGCGGGCCAAACCACCCGATTCTCTTGCCTTAGCATTTTCAATAAATTTCAAATCTTTACTAGTCAAATGTTTTGGAATTTCATCTTGTGCAACAATCAAATGCTTTTCAGTTGATAATTCATTAAGTTTTTGCATATTATACGCATCAACTGGTTTATTTTCAGCATAAATATGAGTTGTATCTGAGGGAAAATCTGGACTATCCTTAGCAATGAATCTGGATTTTAAAAGCTCTTCTTTCTCTTCATCTAGTTCACCTACACGGATTTGGTTTAAGAGGTCTATGAAATCTATATCATCTCTTTGTCTCATAACTTCAGTTAGTTCTGCCATTTGGAAGCTTCGCCACAATTCGAATGCAATTATGCCATGGACTGTTGAACAATCTGGTTTGTAAATAAGATCTCTAAAAATTGGCGGTAGTTGATATAAATCACCACACAGCAGGACTGATTTTCCACCAAAAGGCTTATCAACATCAAATATTTTTCGCAATCTTTCGTCAATATTTCTGAATAAACGACTGGGCACCATACTTACTTCATCAATCATGATAATTTCAACACATGAAAGCTTCTTTTGCAAGTTTGATTTGGATGAAGCATTAAGTGGAAAGAAATCAGTTGTTGGGATAATCAAGCCTGTATGTATAGTGGTCCCATTCACATTGATAGCTGCTACACCAGTTGGTGCAAGTACTAGAATTCTTTCCTTAGTTGGTTCTCCTCCTCTGTACATTAGAAGTTTTGACAAAGAATGATAGATGGTAGTGAGTAAATGGCTTTTTCCCACGCCTCCGCCACCGGTTAGGAAAATGTGGAATGGTTCTTTATTTTTAGGACACTTAGTAGACATGTTTTTTATGAAATCTCTTCCCCATTTGTGAATTACATCAAAAACTTCTCTTTGTTGATGATTTAATGATCTTATACGTGCATTTATTTCATTATCTGGGAGCAAAATAGATTCAATTGGAATTGCAGCTCTAACATGAGCAGTGTCATCATTATTTTCATCATCTGATTCATCGTTATTGTTCAGATTTCTATTTTGAAGCTCATCATTTGTTTCATCGTTCTCCCTTTGCTCATAATCATTCATATTGAGTATCAAATCGTTTCTGTACCTTTCTAATGCATCATCAACTAAACCAGCATACGGTTGGATCATAGCTCTATTCATCTCAATTGTTTCAATAATACCAGGTTCCAATAGCTTTGCGGTGTAAGTCTTGTGTTCATCTGACAGTAATTCGTTTTCATCATGGAACGGCAAGTACAACATCAAGAGATGATGTGCATAATCCTCTGGTTGTTTATTCCTATTAGGTTGGTGAAGGCGAAGGACAAGTGGAACTTTGCGACATTTTAATTTATCTTTCATTGAGCGGAGTTTAACAATCTTTGGGTATTCATTTGAGGGATGATTTGATTCTATAAAATCATCTTCCAGTTCATTAGGTTGACAATCATTTTCATCACATTCATTGTAAACAACACTGTAAAACCTCAAAAATTCTGCATAACACATTTCAGCAACTGGTTTATAAATTCCGTTTGTATCTTTTGGTCTATCACAATACCTATCTAGCATATTTTTTTTGAAGATTGAAGTACTATCCTCAGGTAGCTCGCTAATTTCATCTTCACTAAGACACATTCTGAATCTTTTTTCTGGAACATTTGTATTTGCAAAAGTTACACCAGGGTAAAGTTTTCGAAGCCATAACTGTGGCATACTAAGGTAAACTGCTTCTTGCACAGATACTTCTCGCTTTGAAACATATGCGTGCGCAACAGATTTCATTTGCTCGTACTTATCACCACCGTTTTCAAAGGCGTCTTGAACAGCTTGAGTCATGGCATGAGACACTTCATCTTCACTTTTAGAAAGATATGCACACATATAAGTTGCAGCTTTGTAATAATTAAACACTGGCTGAATATCTAGATTTGCCTGCCATGCTTTGAGTCCTTCAGTAAAGTAGTTGTTTACAAAACATGCATTTGTATCGCGCTTTAAATAAATGTGAAAATCATCATCATCAGACACAGAAAGAGCATATTCATAATCAGTTTTTGGAATTTCTAATTCAACAAGGACTTCGTCTATGGTAGGAACTGGGTTATAATTTTCTGCATCTGGGTTGAAAAAATTTCTTTTAGCCGGATTAAGGTTGTCGTTAATATAAGTCCTTACTTTAGACAAGACTTCCTTTCGCAGTGAAAGTATGGTTTCTTTTTCCTCGTGTGGTAGTTCTTGTGGCAAGGGCTCAGAAACTATTGTTTTCTCAGAAAAGAATTTACCAAAAAAAAATCTGCACGGCGTATTTTTATATTTTCGACATGTTTTTGAATGACGATGCAATTGATAAGTTTTTACAAGTTTGAACAAGTCAGGATCTTCTTCCTGAGATGGTAAGTGAACTTTGATTATTTTATCAATAAACTCTATGTATTCAGTTTTGGTTTCTGTAGACAATATTGGTGCATTTAAAATCCAAAGGAAAGAATGAATATGAGGGCTCCCACGGACTTGAAATTCAACACGGATAGCATAATAAGTTGTTTTGCCAAGCGGACCATCCAAAACAATAGTTTTAAAAAATACCTCAACTCTGTATTGAAAATGTCTAGCAACAAGTACAGGATTACTATTTAACAAATCACATCTTTCATGATAAGAAAGATTCTCAATGAATTCATCAGTATGGTTTTCACCCTTGAGCTTGTAAATTATAGAGATCAATTCATTCCATCTAAGGTCGGCACAGCTTAAAGTAAAAAAGAAAGTTGGTGGTCCTAATTGTTTAACCATTGCCAAAACTTCTTGCTGAAATTTTTTCCAATATGCAGGAGTTCCTTTGACAGTACTCATAAAGGCAAATGCCTTGTCATTTGCAATGAATTGTTTGACTGTTTCTTTGAAATTCTGACTTAACATACCGGCAGTTACATTAGAGGCGGAAACTTTTTTCATTGCAATATTTATTTGATTTGTTAAAGAGACTTGTTGTGTTACAAAATTAGCAAAAAATATGTAGTCGGAGTCAGAAGCAAACTTTTGTGTATAGTTCAACAAACGCTGGTTAAAGTACTTAGACGGACTTAGTTTTACATTGCGTTCAACTCTGTAACCAAATCTACCTTTGGGAAATAAATGGGGATGAGCAAGCATTTCACAATTTTCATCATTCAAGATTGAAACAGGTTTTTTACCTTGACCAGGTGCTAATGTTAAAATCTCGTTATCTACTTCTGCATTGGTAGGAGTGTGAGGCATAAGAGTTGTTTCATTTGCACTTGAACGGTGAACATCAAGTGGGTTAACTGTGGTTTCTAGTTCCTCTGTGACTGAAGTATTATTTTGCGTTCCTTCAAGTTCATTATCAGAAATATTTTCATCACAATGGTCCTTTCCATTAGAATTTGTTTCCTCGTCAACATCTGTATTATTTTGTATCATGGTCTCATCATTAGAAATATTGCTGACATCAATTTCAATGTCTTGATAAAGAGGATTGTTCACTTTCAAATAACTCAATATGTGCTGGATGAAATCAGGCCTAATAGACTCAAAAATTACGTGTCCTCTATATTCCAGTTTTCTTTTAAGTTTAACAATGACTAAACCGTTATCACTTGTTTTTCTTGGTAAAGTATTGGCAACATCTTCAACATCAATGGGTACATTACAAATTGAACCTTTAAGTTTGGGGAACTGACCTTTCGGCATAATTGCTATTTTTTTAAATAAAATTCTGCGAGAAATTAAAACTTTTTCAAGTCTGTGAAGAGTGTGAAATTCAGCAGGTAATTCATCAAGGCTAAGTTTATTTTTGACAGATTGGCATGGTAAATTATTTTTTTTGAGTTTGTTATGACATGTTTTACAAATGTACAATTTGCCATCAAATGAAGCAACCTCTGAACAAAAATCTTCTTCTGGCATATCATACTTTTCAGGTAAATACTTAATCACCGTTTGTCGATAGAGACATCTGTTGCAACAAACACATACATAAAAAGGACCTTCGTAAATAAGATTTTTAAATTTTTTCACAAGATCATCATTTTTTTGGGTTTTATTTTTCTTGTAGTTTTTTTTTTCTTCCAGCTACTTTATCTTTGTTATTTTTATGGTAGGTTCTATCTTTTTCATTGATTTTCTCCTTGTTTTGGGAACTATAATTTTTATCTTTTTGACGAACTTTCTCTTTGTTTTTGGATCTATAATTTTTATCTTTTTGATGAACTTTCTCCTTGTTTTGGGATCTAAAATTTTTATTTTTTTGCTTAACTTTCTCTTTGTTTTGGGAATCATAGATTTTTTGATTTTTGATAAGCACTTCTTTGTTTTTCTCATAATATTTTCTGTTTTCTTGACATCTTCTTTGACGCTTAGCAGTATCATTTTCATCATCGCAATTATTTTTTCGCTTATTTGTACAATATCTTAAAAATGCTGAAAAGTCTCGTTGGAGTATGTTTTTAAGCTCTTCTTTTGGTTCACAGATTTGAATAAATTGGATATCAAAGTAGGCACTCTTTTTGTCCATTTCTTGTAAATAAAAATATTGAATATATTTTTCAAGTTCAAAAATGTTATCAAATTTTAATAGACAGGACTTTCCATTTGACGGGTCAAGCAGACCAAATTCGTTTCGACTATGCGAGTCAAAGACAAAATATTCTTGAAGCCGACTCATAATTGCAATAGTAAAACCATTAATAATCATTAATGCATTGAATTCTTCTAGATTTTCACATTCACTCAGAGGGATTTGAAGTAGAGGATAATCATCAATCAACTTAGCTTCACCATTAGTAAAATTCAAAAAATTAATATCAGTTACGTTACCATTTATTTCAATGAAGCGTGGCATATCATCGACAGAAAGATGACGATTTGTATTTAATTGTTTGTACAACTTGTCTCCTTCGATTAAAATTTTGTCAAGGTCTGTTGTCTTCCAAATAGAAACACGACGGAAATGTGACCAAAATATAGCATAAAGGCAATTAACGCTACATTGTGTCCCAGCTGTTTGACCGAATAAGTTTTCGTCAGCTTGATTAAATGAACCTAAGACAGCTTTCGAAACTTGATACGTTGGCATGTTTGACGACATATTTTCAAAATAAGTAAGACAATATTGTAGTTTGTGCAAATTTTGCAGGTTATATAGGTTTGATAGGTTAAGCAGGTTAAGTAGGTTAAGTAGGTTAAGTAAGCTTAGCAAGAGGATGCAAGGAGTTCGCATGCAACCTCTGGGTGTAGCTGCTTGTCTGATATATAACACAGACAAGCTTATGCTATCTTTTAATGATAACTTGCAAGTGAGGTAAACTTTTTACCAGTGTTTACACTTGCTGCTATCTTTTATGATAACTTTCAAGTGAGGCAGACTTTTTACCAGTGTTTACACTTGCTGCTATCTATTTTGGAATACAAGTAATGATACTTGCCAGATTTGTAATACACTTTGAAACGAAGCAGAAACAAAAAACTCTCACCCTTGTGAATATGAACTACTTCTGTCGTCCAAAAGTCAACCAGCCACGATTTAGAATTTACACGAACTAAACTGGCCTATTATTGCTTAGCTAATTTTAACATTTTCCCAAGAAACCGAAAGAAACGCTTAAAAGAATAGGTGGCGCGTTATTAGGGAGGTAATGGCTGATGCAAGAAATCGCGCAGCGAACGCCATTAAAGTCCCGGTTTTCCGAATATTAAGACACAAGAAACCGAAAGTAAAATCGGAAAAATCGGAATAAAAAAACCAAACTCTTAAGTTGCGGCGGCTGGAAAAAAGGGATTTGAAGGGTCATCGGGGCTGACCAAATAGTATATACTAGGTCACAGTGTAACACACTGAGGCGACCGCGGTCAAATCTTATGAAATTTATGAATTTGTACACCATTTACCATTATGAACAGTACATCGAAAAATCCTTAAATCTTATAGAAAGTTTGGTTTGACTACAGTTAGTTTTAACCAGACGGTTTTCCAAGTTTTTTAAGAATTATATAAATCGAAGTGATTCGCGATCTGAAAATGTCACGAATTTGAGCCCTAAAAAACACTGTTTTCATGCTGTTTGTAACAGTCGGGTCGAAAAACTATGGAGTATATTGTACTTTTTCCTTTAAAACTGTTTTATCTCCGTAATACTTTGCAAATACAGAAATCTAAGGAAGATAATTACTTTTTCCGAGCGAGTGTTATTCAGAGACTTCAAAGATAGAGAAACGAGATTGTTGATTTCGTCAGCTTTCCGTGACTTTAGAGAACGGATTACCGCGCGCAAATATGCGAGATTTTTCCACCATACAAAACGTCTCTGAATACACCGCTCCGCGGTCGATGAAAACCACGCATTTCTGTCGGTACCCAGTTCTGTCTTTGCACTGTGTCAATTGGGTAATTCCCCATACAACAACTTAAATCAAGAAAGATCTCTATTGTGAATAGACTAGTTTATAATAAAACTGTCACGTTCAACAAACTTCCTAATGAGTTCTGTTCGATTAAGGTAGATTAATGGTTCTGGAAATTGGGCTCTTCCAGATTAATTTTGAATATGGGGGTGGAGGATATAACATTTCTTGGAAGTGGTTACTCAAACATTGACTTTAAACCCCCGGATAGAAGGCCTACCCCTAAACAAGCATCAGTTGATTAGACAGACATTAAAAATTATCCCCAAACAGTTTATATTTCGGACAAGGCAAACTTTATAGAATTTTCACTACTCCCCGGATAGTCTGGTAGCCAAACCTGAAAAATGGCATTTTGATTAACCCAAGATTCTACAGGATAAACTATACATTTTCGGAATCTTCAACTATCCTAGTTTAAGAAATGGTCGGTCCCCAAAGCTAACTCTTGGTCAATTTTTCATATTGGGCCCGAGTTTAGGGGGTACTTTTTTACCCTTTGTAAGGATTTGTTAAGGAAAATATCTTTCCATGTATGATATAATTTGCTATTTCATAATGAATGACCACATTTGATAGATTTGTTTGATCATCATGGCAAAGGATTTTGCGAAAAATTATTTTGGGTTCCTCAGCAAATAGGGAAAATTTGGGTATTTTCACTGAATTTTGACACTTTATAAGACTGGACTACCATAACAATTTTATTTAATGAGCACAAACTTTGTGTTATTAAAATTTATGCGATACACCAGAAAATTCTGGTCAATGTTTAGTTCATTTTCGGGCTCAGGGGGTAAAATGCCCTTTATTGATTTTTACATAATTTGAGCATTTTCATGCTTACTCGCCTAAATATCTTCGAAATAGTTTTAACTTACTCTTTCGTTAATTATCACTCGGGAAAATTATTTTGACTTAAACTATCACATTCCGAGTGCAACTGACAAACCGGGGGTAAAATTGCCGTTTTTTAGTGGATTTTTATCAATTTTATGATTTTTGGCCCCATTTGACCATAAAAAAGATTAGGTGTAGATTTGATCTTAACTACTGGAGCATTGATAGTTTCTGATAGATAATAGGGAAAGCAATCTGGTTTCGTTATCTGCATCAGGGGGTAAATATGCCAATTTCTAGTTCGCAGTTGTCTGAGTTTGGATGTTTTTCTCGAGAAGTTTCCTCAAATCCTAAATTTTTAGGATAAAGACCAGCCCTAACAAACTTTAAATTACCATTCAATCATTTCTTAGTCCTTTTAAAGATAACTACACAACATTTCAATGCTTTTAACTGAAGTTATGGCTACATAGTTACAGTAATTTAGCGTAATTTTGTCAGCTTTTATTTCCCGAAACGGTCACTACTGCCGGTTTTTTAGTAGAACTTGTTATTTTGAGGAAAGCTACTGTTAAAAGGAAAATGAAATAGCGAAAGAAAAGAGAAGTCACCTCAAGGCATGACCTTAAAGAGGACATCAAGTTCTACTTTCATCGAAGATGATTTGGCTTTCTTCGTCAGTCAGGTCGTATCGCCCCCTTAACCCGCAAAATATCACTTTTATTTCTACGCCTTCTAGTAATTATTAATCAAGCACCAGACTCCAGATAATAATTGTACTTAAAACACTGGTAGTAAGGATCATTTTTGGGAGGTCCTGAGAAGCAATACAAGAAATTTCAGAGCAACAGCTAACAAAGTTAAGCTAAATAACTATGCAGCTGTAACTTCAGTTAAAAGCATCGAATTGTTGTGTAGTTGTCTTCAAAAGGACTAAGAAATGATGGAATGGTAATTTAAAGTTTGTTAGAGCTGGTGTCCATCCTAAAAATTTAGGTTTTTGAGGAAACTTCTCAAGAAAAACATCCAAACTCAGCAACTGCGAACTAGGAATTGACATTTTACCCCCGATTTGAACCTGTACCCTGATACCAATTGAAACCACATGCTTCCTCTTTATCTATAGAAACTATCAATTCTCCAGTATTTAAGAATCAAATTCGTTCACTCAAGCTTTTGTGTCAAATGGGCCCAAAAACAATAAATTGATAAAAATCCACTAAAACGGACCAATTTACCCCTGGTTTGTCCGTTGCACTTGATGTGATAGTTTCAAGTCAAATTTCTTTTCTGAGTATATTACTCAAAGATCGTAAAACTATTTTCGAAGATATTTAGGCGAGATAAGCAGTGAAATGCAAATTAGTAAAAATTCAATAAAATGGGCATTTTTCCCCTTGACGTCAAAATGAAAAAATAACCAGTTGACAAGAAATTTTCTTTTTGGATTGCATATTATCAAACAAAGTTTTGCCTCATTAAGAGTTGTTCTGGTAGGTGTCTTTATATGTGTCAACTCAGTGAAAACCAAATTTTCCCTATTTGTGCCTGAGGTTAGGACCCCAAAAATAATTTTTCGCAAAAAATCCTTTGCCAATGATGAATCAAACTATCTTAAAATTTTGGCAAAGTTTAAAAGCAATGGTCAATTCATTCATGAGATATAGCAAATTATATCATACATGGAAAGATATTTTCCTTAACAAATCCTTACAAAGGGTAAAAAAGTACCCCCTAAACTTGGGCCCAATATGAAAAATTGACCAGGAGTTAGCTTTGGGGACCGACCATTTCTTAAACTAGGATAGTTGAGGATTCCAAAAATATATAGTTTATCCTGTAGAATTTTGGCTTAAGCAAAAGTGCTTATTTAAGGAGATATAGATTTGGCTCCCGGACTAGGACATTATATAATATCCTCATCCTTACTTTTGTCAATTTTCTAAGATCAATTTCTCTAGTTTATTTTCTAATTGTAATTTTTCAATCAATTTTTCAGTTTGAACATTATCAACTTACTTCCAAACGGGAGCTGACTCCAATCCTTGTCCAAATTCCCCAACACTGGGCTCTATTTTGAGATTCTTGATTTGTAATCAAAACTTGTAAGTAAACAAGCATACTCAAGGGTTATGTAGTCGCGTCCAACTTCTCTTTGCGCCGTCAAAACTATGTTGGACAACATTTTTGGCATGAAAGTTAGTATTCATTTAGTGGAGATCCAAATAATTAGAATGTTTTTAAAGTGTGGGAAAAATCATAAACCGTAAAATCTTTGAATCCTAACATCTTTTGAAAGCCGTTTGGTCGTTGTATTATATACCCCTGTTTCAGTGACTTGCGAAAATGGCCTAATTGTAAGCACTGTTTGGATGATGCGGGATCCCGGTCAAGATAAATTCGAGTTCTCTACACCGGATGCAACTTGAAAAACTAAATTGTCTTACCCTGGTCACGAATCAAATTCATCAAGGCAGCCCGGTGAAAAAAAATATATTTTTGAACTCGAGAGTCGCAAATGCTTTAAGGTGGTGTTGTTTTTCCTTCTCTCTACTTATATTTCTTTGGTGGTAGTCTACCGAGAAATGGAAAATCATCGAAAAAATTGTCGAATTTTGGTTTTTGGGTGTTTTGAGATCCTTAGGTCTTTCTGAACATCTCCTGGAAATTTCAGAGAGATATCTTTATTTTTCAGGTCGCAGTGAGCATTTTTGTCCTGCTGGGTGCTTGAAAAATCGCCCTAGCAACGGAAAAAATCCCGTTGCTAAGGACTTATTTTTTCAATCTCGGCCGAAACATAGCAATGTGATACGCCAAAAGAAAGCTCTTTTTACGCCCTTTTCGAGCGTCAAAATATTATTTTCCGTGGCATTACGTCATCCTTAAAATTAAAGATGGTAGCTTCAGTAGTGTAACACATCAAAACAAGCTGAAAAGCAAGCTGTTAGCATGATTCTGCAGATTTCTTGGCAGGTTTTAGATCAAAACTTAATTTCTTTGATGGAAATGATTTGTTTAAATGAAGAATAGACTCTACAGAAGCCATAAAGTTGCTGTACATTTAAAATTGGTTTCCTGATTTTTAATCTCAAAAAAGCGTTTTTTTCAGTTTCTTACCCCCTGGAAAAAAATTTCAATTTTTTTTTTCACTCATTCCAGACCTTTTCTAAATATTAGTCATTTAAAAAAAAAACTAACTTCATAGGTCAAGCCGACTATTCAGAAAACCTGACACAAGCAAAATAAAGTATTTTACCCCCTGACTGATTTTACCCCCGTCTTTGGTTATTTTTAGAATTTTTTTTTATTTTTAGAAATGTTAATAGTTGATATACATTTCCTGAAAATTTCATTACGAAATGTAAAGAAGTTCTTGAGTTATTGCAAAAAATGTGATTTTTTGACTTTTGAAATCTGGCGGTAGATACCACCTTAAAATAAAAAATCCTTCCTACCCCGGTGAAGATCAAGTTGAAACTGTTGAAAGTTCTCACCTCATTGACTTTTTTGAGATCTCGAATTTAAATTCGGTGGAATTTTAACTTTAACTATTTTACTTTGTGGCTTCATCGTTTTATGAAAAGTTACATTAATCCAGTTAACTCTAAGCCGTCAATGGAAAGACACCTTCCAGATTCTTTTGACCGAAAGGTATGTTCTTCTTCAATGATTAGGGTGGTAGGATGTATGTGGGGCGGTTATTGAGATAAACAAATCTGTCTGCTGGTTTTTTGTATAATCTTGTGATTATAGTTTAGATCTGCGGATGGTGACGATGGTGTCTAGGAAGCTAATTTCCTTTTTTGAATATTCAGCTGTGAAGTTGATTGTTTCGTGGAGTGTATTGATTTGTTGGATGAATCTTTTTAGTTCTTCTTCTGTTCCGGACCACATCATGAAAATATCGTCTATGAATCTTAAGTAAGTTTTGCACTTTTCGGACAGAAGTGGATAGATATTTGATTCTTCAAATAGTGACATATAGATTAGAATTTCGGGGCTTTAGGGTTTGGAGTTTTAAATATTGATCGTTCTTTTAAGTGAGAAGGTTTGAATCGTGTAGCCAATCAATGGCTCCGTTGGTTAGTTTGTTGCGTCCTTAAGTTAGATTTGAATCAAGTTCTCTTTTGGAAGTTTGATCTTCTAGTAATAAGCGATAGGTGAACTTGGTNCAGAGGCGGATCTGGGATTTTTCTGAGGGGGTTCAAAAATCTCTTTTCAAAAAAAATTTTTCGGAACAAACGTTTTGGGCGTAAATTTTGCACCTGCCCTGTTTGGGCGGTGTCACCTTTTTTCCATTCAACATGGGGGACGTTAATGAGCGCCTGCACGTCTGCAGTTCCCATTACCTATGAACTCCAAACATAGGCCTCAGCGGGTTAACATGCGCTGAAAGGAGGGCGGCAGGCCATTTTTTTTGACCCGGCTTGAACAGCCAGAGGCTGGACGTGTAATAATCGTTTGTGGTGATATTCATATATACATTGGGAAATTCCCTAACCGCAATTACGCACATCTAGTTTCTTCTTTTCAATCTTATCCCACAAAACGTTCATAAAACGGAAATATAGTTTGAGCAAAGAAATATAAGAGTATTATATTTCTTATATTTCTTATATTTCTTTGGTTTGACCTTTTATTTTGATAAAACAGACACCCAGATCATGCTCAAAACTGCTTGTTTGGTGTATATTCTTTTATATATTCATGGTTCTTGCAGAAAATGTTTTTGAGAAAGCCATGGATAAAAGAGCAAATAAATTGTTTTGAAGAAAAGTTTGAAGAAAAAATAAGACAATTTATAATATTAAATACTTTACACTCTTCAGTTTCATTTCGTGAATATTTAAAACATAGTAAAAAAGTTCGATAATTTATTGTTATAACCATTTTTTAAGGAATTTCTTTGTAGCGAATTAATTGGCTGACAATCAAGCAAAAACCTTTCATTATAAAACCAGAAATGGATAATATTTTGAAAACAGTGATCGGCCCCGGGGCCGCGAGAGAAAGATAACACCTTATCAATTTCTCATTGGAATCTAAACAGCGTTTGGGTTAATAAATTTTCAAAGATTGCTCAAATCACTGCCTTTCTGAGTGCTCACAAGTTTGATATCTTCTGCGTCGGTGAGTCGTTTCTCGATTCCTCTATCGAGAGTGATGATTCGAGGAATATATCCTCAACATTTTTTCTAACTTTGTCCCAAACAAAATTATAACAATCAGGGATAAAGATGCGTTATGGATGACTCCTGAGATAAAGCAGATGCTTCTGGACAAGGCTAAAATATATCGTCGATGGAGAAAGTGGCAAAATCCCTTAGATCGCCAGGCACTCGATAATATGGTTGTCGAGTGCAGATTAGCCATCATTACTGCCAAGGACAACTATCTTTCTCGTCTTGGCAACTCTTTAAATGATCCAAACATCGGAAGTAAGAAATACTGGTCTACCCTTAAGCAGTTCCTGAGCATACGAAAAACCCCTAAAATTCCACCCATTCGCGACGAAAGAAATGTCCTTGTGAGCGATGTTTCTGAGAAGGCCGATATTTTTAACTCTTTTTTTTGCAAACCAATGTTCTTTGATCGAAACTGGCAGCGTGCTGCCACCTGAACAATTTTTCACTGACTCCAGGCTAAATAACCTTGAATTTGACGAAGAAAAAATCGCGTCAATTATTAATTCTTTAAACGTAAACAAGGCCCATGGGTGGGATAATGTTTCTTCTCGTATGATCAGGATTTGTGGTGATTCTCTAGTAAAACCTTTGTTTAGTATATTCAATCTTTCCATCAATTCTGGCATTTTTCCATCACAGTGGAAGAAAGGCAATGTGGTTCCTGTCTATAAAAAGGGAGACAGGAGCATAGCTAAAAATTACAGACCAGTTTCTCTTCTTCCAGTGTTTGGAAAAATATTTGAAAAGTGTATCTATGATGCACTTTACAGATATTTTGAAACAAATAATCTATTTTCTCCATGTCAGTCTGGATTTCGGGAGGGTGACTCTTGCATTTCTCAGTTGTTGTCCATAACGCATGATATTTTTACAGGGTTTGACGTGAACCCTTCTTTAGATACCAGGGGTGTGTTTTTAGATATTTCAAAGGCATTCGACCGGGTCTGGCATGATGGCTTGATTTTCAAACTCAAATCTTATGGGGTAACCGGACCTCTGCTTTCCTTAATACGTAACTTTCTTGATGATAGGCATCAGAGAGTTGTGTTGAATGGGAAAACGTCTGAGTGGAAGAAGATCAATGCTGGGGTACCTCAGGGCTCGATTCTTGGTCCTTTATTCTTCTTAATTTACATTAATGATCTCCCATTAAACCTTGAGTCAAAACCCAAAATCTTTGCTGACGACACCTCCTTATTCTCCCTTGTGATGGACCAGCTCTTGAGCCTTGGGGTACTAAACAGAGATCTTGCCAGGATAAGTGAGTGGGCTCGTCAATGGAAGATGTCTTTCAACCCAGACCCTTCTAAACAAGCTGTGGAAGTCTATTTTACCTGCAGAATCACTCCTGCTAATGCTCCAGTAATCTCCTTCAATAACACTAACATCGCTGTCTGTGAGCACCAAAAACACCTAGGTCTTATCTTAGATTCAAAACTTTCTTTCGATTACCATCTTGAGGAGAAGATAAAAAAGGCCAATAAAGGTATTGGCCTTATTAACAGACTTCGCAAACATGTGCCTCGAAGATCTCTTCTTACCATCTATAAATCTTACATTAGACCTCATCTTGACTACGGTGATATCATATATGACCGCCCAGGAAATGCCTCTTTTGTGCAGAAGCTTGAATCCATCCAATATAATGCCTGCTTAGCTATCACAGGTTGCTTTCGTGGAACGTCTCAGGAGAGAATATACTCTGAACTTGGCCTTGAAAGCCTTGCTGACAGACGCTTTGCCAGGAGAATGATATTTTTCTATAAAATCATAAATAATCAAGCTCCATCTTACTTACGTAACTATCTGCCAGCAAGGCTTACAGAGCCAGTTAACATAAGAACAAGAAATCCTATTTATCCTCTTAATATACGAACTGAGCGTTTTCGTAATACTTTTTTTCCTTACTGCATATCACAGTGGAACGTCCTGGGCGCGAATATAAGAGATCTACCTTCTGTTAAGACCTTTAAGAATGCAATTTTAGAATTTTTGAGACCCAAACAATCCCGTGTTTTTGATGTTTCCGACAATCAAGGTGTAGTCTTTCTAAATCGACTTCGGGTAGGGTTCAGTCATCTCAACGAGCACAAATTTAGGCATGGTTTTCGTGATACTTTAGACCCTTTTTGTGGTTGTCGAACTAACTCAGTTGAAAATACTCAGCACTTTTTTCTGCACTGCTCTATATATTCCCATGCGAGACAATCTCTATTCGACAAACTACAAGACTTAGGTATTATTTTCCTCCCACTAAACCCTTCTTATTTTTGTCGGTTTCTATTATACGGTGATGAAAGCTTGACCTTAATTTTAAATCAAACTATAATTCTTTCTGTCGTTGAATATATCCATGAATCTGGAAGGTTCAGTGGTGCGTTATTTTAGTCTACTACAACCATAGCTCTCTCCACGTCACACCTTGTTTTACTTTTTCCTTTCTTCATAGCCTTACCTCTGGCGATATAACTTAAGTTTCTAGCGGAGGGAGGGACTATATTAATGTTTAGTAGTATTTTGTATTATATGTTCGTAATGTACCCTGTGTTTATGTTTCAATAAAGAAAAAAAAAAAAAAAAAAAAAAAAAAAAAAAAAAAAACAGTGATCAAGTTAAAAAATAAAGGAGATTATTTATATAATACATATAATACAAGGGAATACAATAAGATGGAAAAATAAAAGATTGCCAAAATGTGGAGTACACCATGAGTACTGATATAATGTGTTTTATGTGCAAATAGACTCAAGAAATTCTAGCTCTCATTCAGAAATTAGATGAATAATCTCCTAAAAAAGTACTTTTTACATTCAAAGTAAAAAGTTCGATGTTTTTAAGAATTATTAAAGGTACTAACAGTAATCATCAACAATCTGTAGGAAAGCACTTTTTCAACTTTTTCAATTGTATGGAGTGTGGTTTATAATTCTATTGGTATAGATTGTTGTTATAAATCATTTCATAAATTCTGCATTCAATCGTACTCTTTTATGCTTACTTGTAGGGGGTGGAAGATGCAGGGGCAGCAGGGGGCAGTACTCTCAGAGAAAATTCATAAAATGGGGGGTCATTATTAACTGATTTTGGGGTGATTTTCCCAAAAAACCCAAGGAAAATGAAGGTTTTGGCACCTTATCAGGAAAATTTCATAAATTGGAGGTCATAACAAAATACTAATTGGGTGATTTTCACCAAAAAATTGCAAAATTACCACCTACAATTAAGCACAAGAGGGTAATTTTTTCAGAGGTCACCAATGTCTCTTTTTGTATAAAAGTACCATATTTTCATATGATCACGTAAAAGTAATCTTAGTTTTGTTTTGCAAGTATAAAGTGGTATGAACTCTCTCTTCTTATGACATGACAAAACCAAAAATATTTCCTAGCATCACATTATCTTGAAGCATGCATGAAGGTTCACCTTTCCAGAAATTTCATCCTTCAAACAAATTCAATCAAATTGCTAAAATGTTGTTCCCTAACCTTTCTTCCAGTCTCTGTTATAAAACAAATTTTGTTTTGTTTTTCTATAATAGTTTTCAAAAATAGTCGAACGTGCGCAACGCACTGGGCTCAACTTCAGTGGCTTCAAATCATTCATAGGCCCAATTGTAGACCCCCAGATATTCACCCAATGAACAAGTGTGCCAAATTTCAACCAAATCCGATCATTTTGGAGGCCTGTAGACTGCTCCAAAGCTTTAGCCTCGTTTCGGCAAAAAACTCGTTCCCAGGCCCCAAAAATCAAAATTTTTGAAAAATGCAAAAAGCACCCCCAGATATTCACCCAAGGAACAAGTGTGCAAAATTTCAGCCAAATCGAACAATTTTTGAAGTCTCCAGGCTGCCTCAAAGTTTTAGCCTCGTTTTGGCGAAAAACTCGTGCCTAGGCCCCAAAAATCAAAATTTTCAAAAAAAGAAAAAAAACTCCCCCAGATATTCACCCAAGGAACAAGTGTGCAAAATTTCAGCCAAATCCAAGCATTTTTGAAGTCATCAGGCTGCCCTAAAGTTTTAGCCTCGTTTTGGCGAAAAACTCGTCCCTTAATCTCATAACCGATCACCATTGCTAAGGCATATGATGATCTGAAAAGTTTCTCCAGCGGAATTTTACAAAACCGCGTTCGGCGGGGTCTGGGAAAAACTATGACACATGACCAGATACCGGTATCCGATTGGCCCGCAGTTTTCAAGATTTATTTATCATTTTATAGGAAACAATTTTTTGTAAGAAATAAGTAGCAAAAACCTCTGTATCTTTTGAAAATTTGAATATTTTCCAAGAATTTTTTCAGATGATAACAGGCAATTGTACATGGAACAATCTGAATCTTCACCTGTCAAAAATACTAACTTTTTTCCTGTTGGAATGCCCTTTGAGCACCTGAACATATCATGGCTAAAAAATCATAAATAATATCATTTAATTTGGAGTTTTGAGACCTTTTCAAGCCAAAAAATAATTTCCAGAACTAAGAGTTGGTATTTGTTTATCTTCCAAATCTATTAAAAAGTTCTCATGAAAGTTTTTTGAAGTCTGATTGCAAAAAGTATAAACCCAAAAAACTGTTCATCGAAACCGCTTTTTAAAAGCTCAACAAACATAAAATTTCACCAATATTTTATCCAAAAAGAGTATCCAAATATCCAACAATACAAAGAGAGCCTAAACTAGTCAACCTCTTAGTGTTTGAATCAAATTTTTTGTCGGTTGAATGCCTGACAGACATTTCGCACACGTTAAAGTTATAATTGTTCTGATAAAATGCTTCATTCCTCCTAATAATCAAGCAGATAGCAAGAGAAAAGTAATCATTACATAAGAGAACATACCTGTAATAATTTGGTTGATGTTTGAGCCTTCATCTTGAACAAAAATGAGAAAACATCCAAGCAAAATCAGTGTACAATCAATAAACCTTTCAAAACAGTCTTTCAAAGCTTTTAGGTCAATAAGTATGAGCAGCCATTTCTGTGGGTGTATGTCAGAGCTACACTAAAATGAATAAACAACATTTGAAACATTGAATTTTCCTTCATAAGTCTCAAAAGCCATAAAAAAATCAAAACATTGACCAAGAGCCAAAACGTGAATTTCAGGCGCCATCTTGGATTTGGTTCGGAGCAAGAAAGCCACGGTCGCAGTAGAATCGGTTTTGTTTAGCCCACGCATCCAAAGACGGCCCGAGTAAATCGATAAATTTTATGCGAATGCTGCGATTGAATCAGATTGAATCGTGAAAAGTACTCTGAAATTTCAGAGTGTCGGCCATCAAAGAAAACCCGAGAACCTTTGCAGGTCTTCTTGCAGAACCATTCCCTTTAGAGCGCATGCGTGGAATGCGTGGAGCACGAAGAGCTGCTTGGAGGTTACTCGTCCCTAGACCCCAAAAATCAAAATTTTCAAAAAAAGAAAAAAACACCCCCAGATATTCACCCAAGGAACAAGTGTGCAAAATTCCAGCCAAATCCAAGCATTTTTGAAGTCTCCAGGCTGCCCTAAAGTTTTAGCCTCGTTTTGGCGAAAAACTCGTCCCCAGGCCCCAAAAATCTAAATTTTCAAAAAAAGAAAAAAACACCCCCAGATATTCACCCAAGGAACAAGTGTGCAAAATTCCAGCCAAATCCAAGCATTTTTGAAGTCTCCAGGCTGCCCTAAAGTTTTAGCCTCGTTTTGGCGAAAAACTCGTCCCCAGGCCCCAAAAATCTAAATTTTCAAAA